>NC_060282.1:2371202-2444222 GCF_021613505.1 Equus quagga
GGGTGGGGGCGCTCCGGCTCCGCCCTCGAGGGCGCCCCCCGCGGGGAACCCCCCCGCAGCCCGAGGGCGCATGCGCCCGGTGCCCCCGCGGCTGGGCTGAGCGCCGGGGGTCCCGGGCGGGGGTCGCGGCTGCCCTGATTCCCCGGTGCCCCCCCTGCAGGGCCCAGGGGTTGGTCCCCGGCCCGGGCGAGTGGGAGACACCGTCGGGGAAGCGGACCCGCGGGCTTCCCTGCGCGCCTGCCTGCCCTTCCTCCGAGTTTGGCTTGAGGGGCCTCCTGGTTCCGAGGGCTGGGGCCGTCGGGCCGGGAGCTGCAGGTGACCCTGGGCGGTGCTGCCCCCGCGGAAGCCCTTCAGGGGCCGCCTGTGGGGAACCTCAGGTCTGGGGCCCTGTGCGAGCCGTCCAGCGTGGTGGCCGCCAGCCACGGCGTGACACAGGCCGGGACCGCTGCGTCGTGGTAGAAAGTTCCCTGGGCCGGGCTGCTGGGCGAGATGGGCCCGCTGCCGTCCCAGCCCCGCCGGGCTCGCTGCCTGCCCTGCCCTTAGCTCCTGGGGGGCCTCCTCCGGGCTTTCGGCTCACTCTCCCCAGCTCCGCTCCCACCAGTGTCCTGTCTCGGGCGCGGTCTCCTTCCCTTTTCGGCATTTCATGTTCTGTCACTGCCACTCGTTGGCTTGTGTACTTTCTGTAGTCTCTGCGAGGCAGGGATTGGGGTGGTTCCTCACTGCACCCCCAGTGTGGGCACAGTCTCAGGGTCAAAGATGCAGGTGAAGTTTGTCAGCATTGGAGGGTTTCACCTGTTGAAACGGGGATTTCACGTGGTTCAACCTCATCCGTTGTAGGAATCTAGCACAGGAAAGGTCTGTCCTGTCCGTGTCGGTTCAGGAGCCACGTTGTGACTGCAAATGGCTGTGGGAGACTGGCAATCTCAGAAGGCTTTCTAGAGGAGGGAGTGTGTTAGCTGGGTCACCTCCACATTCCTCTCCTCCTCTGTTGGCCTGGCCCCCCTGACTGTCTAGGCAACCTTCTCTGGGCGCTCTAGAGGACTTGAGGTGGGTGCTGAGGCACAGGCACCCCCTTCCTTCTGCGTGAAGGTTGGCATCTGATTCCTGCCCACTGCTCCAGCTGCATCTTCCACAGCTTGCTTCCTGTGCCCCAACACTGCAGAAGTCCTTGTTTCCTGCACATCCCATGTCTTTGTCACCAGTACCAGAGGGTTGATGCCAGGCTTTCTACTTGGGATGCTCTTGTACTCCCGACGTCCCTTTGGCAGCCTTCCTGTTCCCCGCCTCCCCTGGGTGGGGCTCACCCGCAATTACGCCCATGGCCGGCAGCACCTGGTGCTCACCTTGCCTTTCTGTGTCTCGCTGAGATGACCTGTGTCTGTGTTTGCCTCCCACACACGGCTGAGAGGCCCAGAGTGTGGGGACCCCCATCTTGGTCACCTTTGGATCTTGAGTGCCCAGCCTGGCATGTAGAGCTCGCTAGACCCCCAGCCGATTGTGTGAGTGAGCAGACTGGACACGCATGCCGGCGGAGAGGCCATGGTGAGAAACACGGCTGAGGCAAGGGCTCTATTCACGATGCGGGGTGGCTCGAAGCAGGGAGCTGGGACTCACCTTCTGGCTGGGGGGGAGGACACAAACCGTGACCAGGGGGTACTGAGCCGTCAATGGCAAGGACTGCATTCGTGCCATAGGGTCCTGAAAAAGGGAGGCCTTCCCAGGTAGGGGGGTTTGAGCTGGGCCAGGTAGCAAGGCGAGGGGTGGCTGGCCAGAGAGCCCGGGCGGGTGAACTGGGCATGATGACACGAACCAGCCTGCCACACCCCACAGCACTCCCGGGGTACCGGCTCTTCCCTGAGCGACTTACGTCAGTGACTCAGTTCGTCCTCTCAGCGGCCCTGGGGGGCCTATTAATCTCCCCGTATTACAGGTGAGGGGGTCAAGGCCCAGAATGGTGAGCCTGCCCTGAGTCCCTGAACCGCCAAGTTCTGCATCTCCAGCCGTCCGTCTGCACCCAGAAGTGTGGTTGCGCCCAAGGTTGTCGACACCTTGTTGCTCTGCCCAGTGGGTGGGATACCTGAGCAGCCGGCCAGGACTGAGCGTTGTTCCCTGCTGCACGCGGGGTATCGGTGGCTGCCGGCCTTGCTGTGATGGCATCGTTTGCTCCAAGTGGAATTCACGCTGCGTGGCTGAGTCCAGCTGTAATTCGTCCTGTTCTTCAACATCTGATTGTCGACGTCGGCTGTGTGGCCTCCCTGGTGCCGCGAGGTGGGCCTCCTCTGGGACTCGGCTGTTTTCTGCCAGAGTGCCCAGCACTGCCTGGCTCCTCAGTATTTGCCGACCCACGAATGGAGGAGTGGGTGACAAAAGACTAAAAGGAAGAAGGAAAGAACGAGTGGGGCTGTCCTGTCCTGTCCGGGGACATCCCCTGCGGGTGTGCAGTATTCATTCTTGCACTCTACTCGAACGTCCTTGTCCCATTCGGGTGCTTTGAGGCAGGCGAGGGGGTTCTTATTCCCATTGTTTAGGGGATGAGCTTGGGGCCGAGAGAAGGCTCCTGTGCCCAGGCTGGTACTCCATGGCAGAGGCACAGCCGTCGCCCCGTCGGCTGCCCCACCGCTTGGGAGCCGCAGCTCTGATCGCCCAGCTGTGCCCGGGCCCTGATCCGGTGGGTGCCTGGTGGCTTTTGGTTGAAGAAGTGAGGGGGGTTGTGACACAGCTGACCCAAACCTGTGTACTCCACCACGCTTCCTGTTAGCACTGCTCCCGGAGCCAGTGGAACCTGCCGGAGGCAGGGAGTTGTCTTGCCCAGGCCCTGGTGGAGAAGACAGGACCCGCCGACAAGCCAAGCCAGGTGCCCTGGAGGTGCCCGAGCCGGCAGATAACGTGGGCACGGTCATGCCGCCTCCCGGGGCCCTTGCTTCTGAGGGGCCTGCCTGCAGTCCAGGGCTGTGCTTGAAACCCGTCGCAGCCCTTCTGCCAGCCTTATCTCGGCTGCGGTTTGTCCCATCAGCCTGAGGCCTGCTGAGGGCCAGGCCGGGGGTGAGGGAAGATGATTCTCCGCCTAGCTTCAAGCCCAGACCGTGCCAGACGGAGCCCTTCCCCGCTTGTGGGTCCACCCCAGGCTTGGGTAGGCCTCGATTGGACTCGAGGCCGCTGGTGGGCTGCACGTGCTCTTGTAGGCTGTGCGTGGGGCTGGGGGTCCTGGTAGCTATCTGGGAAGGGGTCCTGGATGTGGGTGAGGCCTGAGCTGAGTCTGAAGCCTGAGCATGGGAAGGAGGCGTGCCAGGCAGTGGGGAACCACAGCGGTGCAGGGCTCCCCACAGACTGGTCAGACTGGAGCCAGGCTCTGGGGGCCTGGGGAGGCAAGTGAGGCCTGGACTTCGGTCCTGAGCAGGCAAGGGCCAGCATGAGCCGTGCAGAGGTTCGCCTGAAGAGGATAGGAGGCATGGCCACAGGGAGCAAGGACCAGGGGTCTGGGCCTGGTGGCCCCCAGGGCCTGTGCCGGAGCCTGCTGCTGGCATCTTCCCCAGCCCGCAGGGCCTGGCTGTCGGCCTGTGGCTGGGTATTGTGTGGCTGGGTCTGTGGTGGTGGCAGCAGTGCTGTAGACCCCCTCGGTGGGATGATGGCTGGCCGGGCAAGCTGGGCTTTTCCTGGGCCTGGCGGCAGGCTGCTTATTATTCCAGTAGTCTGGGCTCCCGCGTGTTGGGGAGACTAGCCCTCCCCCAGGTGGACACGAGAGCAGAGCTGGACAGTCAGGCTGATCCTGCGAGCCCTGGCCTGGAGCTCCAGCCTAGTAAGCTTGTTCTTTCTTGAACTGGATCGATGGAAGCTTGTCTTGTTGGCTGCCTCGGGTTTCGAAACCCCCGAGAGCAGGCCCAGGACCAGCCCTGACTTGTGTTAGCCTCCGGGTACGGAAATAGCGAAGTCCGAGGGCATTGCAGCATCTTAGCCGTAGGGTCCTGACTGATGGCCCTCATTAGTCCCTCCCTGGCCCTGCCCTTTTTGACCCTGCGGCCACCTGGGAGGTGGTGGTATCAACACCGTCTCAGAGACAGGGACACTGAAGCTCAGGGCCTTTTGGAGACATTGCCGGGGGCTGCAGGGAGGGTCCCCAAGGCACGAGAAGGGGCTGTGGGTGTTGGGGAGTGCCCGGGGGATGCTCTGGCAGCCCCAGGGCAGGTGGAGCTGCCCCTCTTCTGAGCGACTGTTCAACAGCCTTGCCACTGCCTCCTGCTCCAGAGAGCTCACTCTGCCTGGACGGCGAGACGTGGCCTGGTTTCGAGTGCCCCAGCAGGAGTACGAGAGCTGACCATCGTCGCCGTCTTGGTATCATCACCGGAATAGTCACTGCTGTTTCTTGACCGCTGGTATCTGCCAGGTCCTTGTATTCCTCAGATCAGGAGACTTCCCAGGGCTGAGCATCTTACCCGGAGTCACAGGCCTGTAGGGACTGGCCAGGACTTGAACCCAGCTCCAGAACCCGCTGACCACTCGGCTGCCCCGCCCGCCCAGCGTGCCTGCTCTGCTGCTGCGGGGAGGACCAGACTGCAAGACGCTTACACGCCAAAAGGAGCTCTGTGAGCTAGGGGACATCATTCATGATGGTGAAGATTGTACTGATGAAGATTTATCCTGGACTTCCCTCCATATTGGGCTGACTGACATTCCAAAGGAGAGCTGGGCAGAGGTCTGAAGGCTTAAGGGACCCAAGTGTCCTGGTGTGCCGTTTCTCACGGAGAAGGGAGGCCGGGGGAACTGGGAATTCTCCTTCCTGGAATGGCTGACAGGTGACGTAGGCTGGGTCCCCTTGGGCCGTGGCTGGCCCTCCTGACCTGTGGGAGGTTTTCCAGTTGTTGAGTCCAGCGTTTTCAGGGCCCTGGGCCAGGGGTCATGCTCGGACACCTGTCTGCTCATCCTGTTTGTCCTTCCAGTGCCCGAGCCAGACCCTGGGTGTGGTCTGAGGGGTGCAGACTGAGCCTGCACTGGCTAGCAAGCCGGACCTTGGGGTGCAGGGTGGTGGTGAAGGAGGAGGGTGGGGTGTCAGCTGGGAAGAGGGGGGCAGGCATACCGGCGGGGAGGGCATCAAGGTTCTGCTCAGGGAATCGGTGCTGGACTGAGCAGCAAGGACAAAGCAGGGGTGCGACCCTGCTCCCCCCGGCCGGCTGCCTTTGGCTGCCCTCCACCAGGATCATAATCCATTCCAGCTGAATATTTGGAGAGGGCCATGTTTCTGAGCCAGAAGCCCGGCATCAATCTCTCCTCACATTAAGACGGCACATCACGACAGCCTCCTTCCTGGGCTGGGCTGCCCTCCCTGCACTGGCTCCTAGGAGCAGCGCTAATGAGGAGCTGGCTTCGTTCCCCGGGCCTGCCCTCCGCCCCCGCTGCCTCCCCCACAGCCAAGGTGCTAATGAGCGGGGGCTGGCGGGCTGGGGAGGCAGTGAGTCCATTCTTCCTGGCCCAGGGTCCAGGAAGTCTGCGCTGACGGGGGGATGTTCCAGTGGGTCTGCAGCCCTCAGCCTGGCCTCTTAGTTCACTCTTACTGTGCCGGCTCCTCGTGCTGCGTGTCGCTCTGGCCTGTCACTCCTGGCTGACAGTCCTCTCCCTGTCAGGCCGCCTCTCACTTGGTGGTCGCGGCTCCTTGCGGTTTGACCTGATCGTCTTTCAAGCCTCTGGTCAACCTGCTGGGCTGACTTCTTGGCCGCCTGAGCCTGCCTGCCCCTCTGTCCAGAGTGGCCGGGTGCCAGACCCACCTGGCGACCCCCTGCGCCCACTCAAGGCTCAGTTCCATGCTGCTGTCTGGAGGCCCGCCCTGTGCTCGGGGCCTGGCATCGGGGCAGGGCACAGGGAGGCCTGCGGACTAATGTGAAATCTTGTGGCCTGTGGATGTTTGTTTCAGCATCGGGCTCCCTGTGCACTTACCCCCACATTACCTTTGTCTTTCTGTCTCTGGGGGCCCAGCACAGGAATAGCACACAGTAGGTGCTCAGTAAATGCTTGTGCAAGCATGAACTAGCAATTGGAAAGACCTGTTTCTCAGCAGCCTGGTGTGCCTAGGCCACGCCGGCATCTCCAAGTGGGGCACTGATAGAGTTGGTGGGCCAGCCGTGAGCAGGCGCCTCTCCTGTGTTCACCGACTCCGCAGAGCAGGAGGGAGACCGCAGCTTGGAGAGGGCGGGTCACGACTCCTGGGCGGCACAGCTGCACAGAGCTGGAGTCTTCCAGAGTCCCCTGCCAGGCTGCCCCAAGGGCTCAGCTTAGCCGGGCTGCTGCATGCGGACGAGTGTTTGGCAGGTGGATGGCATGTGGGGAGGGCTGCAGGGACCCTGAGGAGCGTTGCCATGGCTCCGAGCTGAGCAACGTGGTGGTCTTAGTGCCACTGCTCAGAGCTGGGAAGCGGGGGCATTATTTCCTCTTAGGCCCGGAGAGGTGGTGTTGTTTTCCCAAGGCCACAGAGCGAGTGCAGCGCGGAGGTGGGAGTAGAATGAGTGTGTCCAACCACAGGGCCTGAGTGTCTTTCCCACCCTCACCCTGCAGCATGATGGCCCGGAGTGTGGAGGGCTGCTCCCAGGGGTCCAACCACAGGACCCGAGTGTGTCTTTCCCACCCTGACCCTGCAGTGTGACGGCCCGGGGTGTGGAGGGCTGCTCCCCGGGGGGCCGACGTTGCTCCTTGGACCTGGAGGGGCTCTGCTCAGCCTGCTGTGTACACCCCATTCCTTCCCCAGAGTGGCTCTGTACTGTCCGAACACCGTTGTGTTTGGAGAAAGGGTTCTGTGTCTGGGAGCAGTTCTAACAGTGCTTCAGCCCTCTTACACATGGGGAGGCAGAGGCCAGAGCTGCCTGCCGCTGTGGGGGACAGCCTCGTCCTTCCTTCCACCTGACAGTGGGACAGGGAAGAGCACCTGCCACCTTTCTGTGCCACTGCCCACCTGTAGGAGGGGCCTGGAGGCCGGTGGAGGGAGGCCCCCCAGGCAGCGTGCAGGGTTCTGTTAGGGGCGGGAGTACAGTCAGGCAGCCTGATGCAGGCCCGGGTGTGGGTGGATGGGTAGAGGTCCTAACGGGATAGGCTGGGTGTTGCTGCTGTAAAAAGCATCCCTGAAGGGTCAGTAACCTGAAACCACAAAGGTTTGTGTCCGCCAGGATTGCACCAGGACTGGCTCAGTGTAGTCAGAGACACAGGCTGATGGAGCAGCCAATGTCCAGAATGTGCCATCTTCCTGCCGGAGGGCCAGAGAGCTCTGGGGGTCTTGTCCTGGGAACTAGTGCTTGGCTCAGAGGGAGCCGGGTCACTTTTGCTCACAGGTCATTGGCCAGAAGGAATCCCGTGGCTCCAGTTGTGAGGGGCCAGGCTGTGCCATGCTACCCCACTCCCCGAGGAAGGGAGGTGGGACAGTGGTGGCCAGTGCTGCTGTCCAGGGCCACACCAGCTGGCCAGGCAGCTTTGTGCATTTGGAAGGCCACCCTTCCTGCCCGGCTTTCCACGTGCACAGAGAGGTTGGGCCCTGCCGGCCTCATCTCCCTCTAGTCCTGATGTTCCAGGAGGCAGGTGCTGGGAAAGCAGATCAGGCTGCATGTGGCCTCTGCTCTGCACACCTGTGGCCTCGGGCGTGGAGGTCGACAGCCTGGCCTTTTTTTTTTATTGTTAAACTTTTTATTTTGAGACAGTTGTGCATTCACGTGCAGTTGTAAGACATAGTTCTGAGCCATGGTGTGTGCTTTGCCCAGTTTCCCCAGTGGTGGCATCTTGCAAAGCTCTGGTGCAGCGTCACAACCCGGATTCTGACACAGATGTGCTCAGAATACAGGCTGTTTCCTTCACCCAGAGAGCCCTCTGCGGTTGCCCTTTTGTAGCCACTCCCACCGCCCTGCGGCCCTGCCCTCCTTAGCCCTGGGAGCCGCTAGTCTGTCCTCCTTTCCTCTAAGGTCGCTGCAGGAATGTTGTATAAATGAAATCCTGGTCCATGGAAGCTCTGGGGACTGGCTTTTTTCCTTGGCGTCATTCCCTGGAGAGTTCTCAAGGTTGCTGTGTGCGTTAGTAGTTTGTTTCTTTCATTACTGAGTCCTGTTCTGTGGTGTGGCTGGACCGCAGTCAGCATTCCAGAGTCCTGTGTTTTAGTATTTTGAATAGTTGATATAAGTGCAAAAGTAAAAACATATAAGGAAGCTTATAGTAGCAAGTTACAAGTCTCCCGTCCCGGCCGGCCAGTCTTGTCTCCACAGGTGACGCTGCTCCTGGTTTCTTATCTGTCCCTCCAGATATGTACTAGTATATACCAGAGAAATGCCAGTGTCAGCCACTGCAGGTCAGCCATATACAGCTCAACCAAATACAGACACACGCTTTTGTGTTTTCCCTGCTTCTTTCTCAAGTCATGTTAGGACAAATTTCTGCACCTTGGTTTTTATGTTTTCCTCCTACTAAGCAAATGGCTTGGAGATCTTTCCATCTCAGTACAGAGAGCTTCTCTTTTTTTTGACAAGTACAGAGTATTTCAAGTGTGGCTATGCCAGGATCGATTCAATGGTCCTTTGTTGGTGGGAATCTGGGTGATTTTCGATGCTCGCCCACCGCAGGGTGGACAACTTTGTTTGTATGTCGTGTGGTGCATGTCAAATACAGTATGTGTGTAGGATAAACGCTCCGAAGGGCAAGGCCTGGGTCAAAAGAGTCAGGCCTTTCTAGTCAGGGTGCACACTGCCGAACCACCCGCCGGGGCTGAGCCAGTTTACCCGCCGCGGAAGGCATGGGGCGCCCGGCCAGCCCTGCCTGCCCTGCCTGCCGGCTGCAGATGCGTCGCGTTTCTTTTATTATGAACGGGCCTGGTGTCTTTTTATGTATCAAGGAGTCATTTGTATTTTCTCTGTGAACTTACTGTGCCTTGACTTTGTTCATTTCTTAAACACTGCTGTTCATCCTTTCCTCTAGATTATGGAAATTGGCCCTCCGAGTGTCAGATGAGTTCAGGTCGTTGGCCGCCTCCTTTTGTCACTGGGGCTGCTGTGCCGTGTGGAAGCTCCTATGTGGTCGAATTCATCAACTCGTGTATTGTGGCTTTAGGGTTTTGAGTTATAGTTAACAAGGGCTAGCGAGTTTAAAAAATACTGTGTTTTCTTATCGTTTAAGGTTTTTATTCATTTGTCTTTTATCCTGGTGTATGGCATGAGGTGTGTGTCGGGTTTAATTTTTCCAGATGTTTTACCAGTAGTCTCATGTAAATTATGAAATGATCCATTTCTTCCCCGGTGGTTTTAGATTCTAGCTTAGTCATGCCCTAAATCCCCATTTGCATTTAGACTTTTAGAATAAATGTGTTTGAGGGTGCTGGGAGCACTTCGCCTGCGACCTCCCCTCCTGACAGATGGCAGCGCCCGTGCAGTGGTGCTCAGCAGGGTGCGGGGCTGTGCAGCCGGGCTCCGGGCTCGCTCAGCTGGCTGGGCTCAAACTTGGTGCCCACCGGGTAGTAACTCCTCTTTCCCCCTCCCCCAGCCCCTGGCACCCGCCACTCTACTCTCTGCTATGAATGTGACTGTTTTAGACTCCTCATGTTAGTGGAATCCTGTGGTGTTTGTCCTTCTGTGACTGGCTATTTACCTTTGTATGATGTTCTCAAGGTTCATCAGTGGTGTTGGATATTGCAGAATCTCCTGCTTTTTGAAGGCTGAGTAAGATTCCGTTGGATGGGTGTGCTGCATCTTCCTTATCCGTCCACGATGGATGTTTACATTGTTTCCACGTCTTGGCTGTTGGGAAAAGTACTGCAGTGAACATGGGAGTGCACACAGCTCTTCGAGATCCTGCACAGCTGTTAGCTCAGGGCCAATCTTCCTCTATTTTCTATGGGCCGCCACCGCAGCATTGCCCAACGAGAGGTGGTAGGGACACACCTGGGATCTGAACCTGCGAACCCCCGGCCTCGGAAGTGTGTGAACTTAACCACTGTGCCACAGGGCCGGCCCCTGATTATATTTGTTTTTTACAAGCTGTTCCATTGTCCGTGTATGCAGTTGTACCACTGTTTTAATTATTAAGGCCTTAGACTATGTTTTCATATCTCAAAGAACTCATTGCTTTTTTGTCATAATTTTTTTTGCCTGTTCTAGGTTGTTTATCTTTACGTATGGACTTCGAATTAGCTTGTCTGTTCTTTACTCAGTCCTCACCCCAAACACACGTTTACACATGCTCTACTCCCCAAACCTGATTGGTTTTGGGGTGGAATTGTGTTAAATGTCTAAATAACCCCAGGGAGAGTGACATCTTGAATGTGGTATATCTTTCCCATTGTGGACGTCTCCTTTGGCATTCTTCTATAATGTTTTCAAGTTTTCTGTATTTGCAGGAATTTTATCCTTCTTATTGTTATTGTAAGGAGTTTTTTCTCCTATATCACCCCCTGTTTGTGTGTACATGTGTGAATACTCTTGACTTCTTTATGTAATTTTGACCCTTTCCACCCTACTGAATCCTGTTGTTTTTCAGTTGATTATCGTGGGCCTCCAGTCACAGCAGCAGTAGTGATCTTTCCTTCCCCTTTCAGGTTGCGTGTTCCAGGTCCTTCCCGTTGTCTAAGTGTGGGCTGGATCCTTTGGCACAGTGGCAGCCCGTGGCTGTGGGCGCCCAGTGGGCATGCTCTGGTCTTTTCCATGAAGCAGACGTGCTCTTGGACTGGGGTGGACAGGCTTCACGTGTCAGAACCTGGCCTGCCTGTTTTACTGAGTGTTTGTTTTTATAAATCAAGAATCATTGTGGAATCCTGTCAATTCCTTTTTAAAATCCTGTGTGGGACGATCATATGATCTTTCCTCTTAGATGTATTAATATGAGGGATTATACAGTGGGGTTGCTGAGAGTGACCGATCCTGAGTTCCTTGAACGTGCTTCACGGGTCTGATGTAGAGTTCTTTTAAGGTGCTGCTGGCACTTTCTGGTCTTGTGTAATTTAGCATCTTTGCATTGCTCTCCGGAAGTAAGGCTGCTCTGTCATTTTTCTCCTGGTGTGTACTTCTTTTTTCAGATTCTGAGATCAGTGTTGCACTTGCTTCATAAAAATAATTTGGAAGTGTTCCTTCTCATGCATTCTCTAGAACAGTCTGATAGCGTTGAGCTGCCTGGTTTTTAAAGGGTTGATCAGGTTCCCCCGAGAGGCTGCGGGGGCCTGGTGCTTTTTTGTTAGTTTGTTTTGGGATTTTTTTTTCCTTCTTCCCAAAGCCCCCCAGTACATAGTTGCATATTGTAGTTGTAAGTCCTTCTGGTTGTGACATGTGGGATGCCACCCCAGCATGGCCTGATGAGCAGTGCCATGTCCACACCCAGGATCTGAACCGGCGGAACCCTGCACTGCTAAAGCGGAGCGCGCGAACTGAAGCACTCAGCCACGGGGCCCCTGGGTTTGTTTTGAGGAAGAAAGTCCTTTTTCAACTTTCTTTCTTTTGGGAGTCAGTTTTATAAATGACTTTTTCCTGGAAAATTGCCAGTCTTGTCGAGCGTGAGCTATGCCCCTCTGGTCTTGAGGAGCTCGGTCTCCTGGCATTCTCCTCATTGCCTCGGTCTCTGGGGTTGTTTCCCTCCTATCTGCTTCACTTTTGCTTGGTTGGCTAGCTAGGAGTTTCTATTTTATTTTTCTTCAAAGATTCAGCTTTTGGATGTTTTTGTTAAATTGATGTCCTCTTTTTCTGCTTTTTAACTCATCACTTTTTACTTATAGTTAATTTCTTTTGCCTTTTCTCAGTTTATCTTATCATCCTTTTTCCTAGGTGTTTGATGCATATGCTTGATTCATTTGTTTACGTTCTTTTCCAAAAAGTGTTTAATATTTAAGAGCTGTTCCTTAAATTCTGATTGAATATATTTTCCTTTTGGTGCTGTCTGGACGTTCTGCAATTTAGGTTTGCATTCTCTTTTTTGGTCCAAGAGTTGTTTAGGAACAAGCTTTAAAATTTCCCAGGGAAGTGTCCTTTGATTTCTGGGTTTTGTTATTATTCTAGTTTGAGTTGCATTTTTTTTTTGTGTTCTATTTTTTTAAAGGTTGGCACCTGAGCTAACATCTGTTGCCGATCTTCTTTTTTTTTCCTTCTTCTTCTTGCAAAGCCTCCCAGTACATAGTTGTATATTCTAGTTATAGGTATGCTAGTTCTGCTATGCGGGACGCTGCCTTGGCATGGCCGATGAGCGGGACCAGGTCCATGGCCAAGATCAGAACCCTGGGCCGCCGAAGCAGAGCACATGAACCTAACCACTCGGCCACGGGGCTGGCTCCTGAGTTGTGTTTTGATCAGAGAGTATTGACTCTTCTCTTTTGAACTTTGGGTTTATGAGGTTTTGCTTGTGGCCCTGATACAGAGTCAGTTTTCATTGCTGTATCACGGATGCTTCAAAAGAAGACCTGTTTCCTCTCCTGGGTGTGCATGGGTTGACGTGTGCACAGGCAGGTGGTCCACCTTGCTCCTGCGTTTGGGTCGCGTGTGCCCTTGGCTCTTGTCTGCTTGCTGTGTGTGGACCAGGAGGCGTGAACCGCGGTCTCTACCGTTGGCACGTCTTGGTCTCGTTCTCCTTGAGTCTCCTATGAACCTTGGCTGTGTGTTATCTGGTGCACAGCTATTTATAACTATTCTGGTGTATTCTGAACTGTGCCCATTGGTGTCCCCAGGTGTCTTTCGTTGTCTCGTCTCCTCCTGTCTGACTTTGGGGTCATGCCCCGTCCTGTTTCTGCACCTGGCCTGGCGCACCTTCACCCTGTTGTCCTGAACCCTGCGAGTCCCTTCGAGTGTGTCTCTTACGTCCCACGCAGAGCTGGATTTCACCTCGTGACCCAGTCTGAGAACCTTGTTTGCTTTCCCTAGGTACGTTAAACTAATTTACATTTATTCATAGGTCACGTATATTTGATCTGAGTACTATTGTGTGTGCGTTTTTTAAAAAGTCTTTTACCATGTGGGTTTTGTTTTGAAGTTGATGTAGTTCTGATATTTAGGAGAGTCTGTCTTTGACTGAGTGGTCTCCTTGTGGTATTATCTCATGGGATGCCCTCAGCTCTCCATGTCTGTGGGGACCATTTATTAAGTACCTTCTGTGTCCGGCAGAATGGTGTCTCCCTGTCCACCTCCACCCCCATCCGGGGTGGCCACACTCTAATGCCTGGAGGCTGTGAATATGTTAGGTTGACCAGCTGGCTGCCAGTGAGGAAACTTGCTGGCCACGCCAGGCCTGGATCCCCCGCCGCCCGCCTTCCCTCCCGGAGCCTGCAGGAGGCGGCGGCCTAGCCGCACATCTGACCTCCAGACCCTGAGACTGCAGCTCTGTGTGGTTTTGCTGCCAAGTTGGTGGAAGTTTAGTGCGGCAGCAATAGGAAGTGCGCACACCTTCTATGAGTAATTATAAAATTCACGTGCTGTGTTGTCTTCCTCCCGTCAACTGATTTTAGTCAGTAACCCAACCTTTCTCAGTGGTTACCTTTGTACTGATACATCTTCTTGTCCTTCTGTCACTGAAATGTCAGCTGTGATGCCCTTCGACTCTGGGTTCCCATGATGAGGCGATGAGCTGACTATCCTGCCTGGCTTCCTTCCTCGTTTCCCTCTCCATTTTTATGAGTTGAGTCATTTCTCCGCAGTCAGAGCTTTACGTCGTCTGCGTTCTACCTGTCATCCATCCCCACGTTTGTTTGAGTTTGCGTCTCCAGGTGAGTGTGTTTGAACGGCTCACGGACAGCCCTGCTGATGAAGTTTTCTGTCAGCCTTTGATGGGCTGAGGTTGGTCCTGCAGGTGCTTTCTCAGAATGACTGATGGGAACCGTGTCCCTAAGGGCTGTGTGTTCAAAACTGTGCTTCTGGGCTTGAAGGACCGTTGGAGCGTTGGTGGGATCCTTGGTGTAGACCATCGTTCTTTGAACATCTTGTAGATGTCATTCCCCTGACATCTGGCTTTGGATGTTGCTTTGGAGAAATCTGAGGCCTGCTTCTTCATTCTTCCCTTCACAAATGATTTAATTTCTTTCTTTCTGCCTTAGTTTGTCCATTTTTCCTGTTTCTGTCCTTTTTGATGCTTTTTCCCCTGAAATGTCTTTTCTCCTGTACACTCTCTGCGGTCTGTCTTCATGTTGTCAGTGCTGTTTCTTCCGTGAGCTCTGCAAGCTCAGGGTTGTCTTCTCTGGCTGTATTTCCATCTTCTTCCTGAGTTCTTGCCATTCTGCTTTGAAGACTGCCTTCGTAGGGACAGTCGCCTGATTGCGTTGAAGTTTGGGGCGCACTGATTTTCCCGTGCTTCATGGTGGGGTGGGTGTCCTTCACCTCTTGGTGGGTGTCACTGCTCCTCTCCGTGCTTGCCCACCTGTCGTAGTTCTGCATCGGTGCCGGGCCAGTTCTTCTTTCACTGTTCTTTTTAAAAGACATTTAAAAATCTTGATTTTTAAATTGTAGCAAAATACACGTAAGGTAAAATTTACCATCTTAACCATTTCTAAGTGTCCAGGTCAGTGGCACTAAGTGCATTCACATTGTTGTGCAGCCGTTGCCACCATCCATCTCCAGAACTTTCCATCTTCCCGAACTGAAACCCTGTCCCCATTAAACACTAACTCCCCCTCCTCTCTGCCCCCCGCAGCCACCATCCTACTCTCTGTCTCTATGAATTTTACTGTTCCAGGTTCCTCATATACGTAGAATCGTACAGTATTTGTCATTTTGTGACTGGCTTATCTCACTTAGCATAATGTCTTCAAGGCTGGTCCATGTTATAGCACGTGACAGGATTTCCTTCATTTAAAAGGCTGAGTAATATTCCGTTGTACGGATGGACCACATTGTGTTTATCCTTTTATCCCTTGATGGACACTTGGGTCGTTTCCACCTTTTGGCTACTGTGAACAAGGCTGCCGTGAACACGGTGTACCGATGTCTCTTCAAGACCCTGTTTTCAATCCCTCTGGGTGTATACCCAGCAGTGGCATTGCTGGATCATATGGTGATTCTATTTTTATCTTTTTTGAGGAACTGCTTTCCTCAGCAGCTGTACCATTTTACATTCCTACCAGCAATGCACAAGGGTTCCAGTTTTTCCACATCCTCACCAACTCTTTATTTTCTTTTTTTTACAGTAGCCATGCTGATGGATGTGAGGTCGTGTCCCGTGGTTTTGATTTGTATTTCCCTAGTGATTAGTGATGTCGAGCATTTGTTCATGTGCTTATTGGACGTTTGTATACCTTTTTTGAAGGAGTGTCTAATCAAGTCGTTTGCCCATTTTTAAAATAGGGGTTTTTTTTGTTGTTGTTGTTGTTGAGTTTTAGGAGTTCTCTATATATTCTGGATGTTAATCCCATATCAGATATACTTTGCAAATATTTTTTCCCATTGGGGGTTGGGTTCTCACTCTGTTGATAGTGTACTTTCTACACAAAAGTTTTTAATTTTGATGAAGTCCAAATTTATCTATTTTTTCTTTTCTTGCCTATGCTTCTGGTATCATATCTAAAAATCATTGCCAAATCCAACATCGTGAAGCTTTCCCCTATGTTTTCTTCTATGAGTTTTATAGCTTAGCTCTTATATTTAGGGCATTGATCCATTTTTGCATTAATTTTTGTATATAGTGTAAAGTAATTGTCCAACTTCATCCTTTTGCATGTGGATATCCAGTTTCCCCACCACCGTTTGTTGAAAGGACTGTCTTTTCCACATTGAATGGTCATGGCACTCTTGTCAAACATTATTTGACCATATCTGTGAGGGTTGTTTCTAGACTCTGCGTTGTGTTCTGTTGGTCTGTGTGTCTGTCTTTATACCACCTGTCTTGGTTACTGCAGCTTTGTAGTAAGGTTTGAAATCAAGAAGCATGATGCCTCCAACTTTGTTCTTTTTCAAGCTTGTTTCGGCTATTCGAAGTTCGTTCATTTTGGATGAACTGGGTTTTTTCTAGACCAGCTCTCTGTAGGGCCCCCCCACCTTCTCAGCGAGGTGGGGATGGGGACCCAGGGGTGAACAGCTTGCAGAGACCTCTCCTTGGGTGATGCCGCAGAGGCAGGCTGCCTCCTGCGGATGTGGTTGTCTGGGCGATTCTTTCTGTGGTCCTGGCTCCTCTGCTCTTGAACCTGGCTGACCTCTCAGGAGCTTCTCATGCCCACCCTGCCCCGCACTCCCATTGCTCAGTGGTGTGGCACAGACAGGCTTTGGAGTTCAGGGTCAGCTTGGGATGCTCAGGGCATGCATTTCTGCAGGTGCTTTCCGAACTCTGTCACTGCTGCCCTGCATCCCCTCGCCACTCGTGAACCTCACTTTATTTCCATCTGTGGGGAGTCAGGCGGTTCCACCTGCTCGAGGTAGCCCTTACCTGTGTTTTGGGGCCTGCAAATTGTATTCATTTCCTACTTTCTCTAGATACGAAGTCTGAGCTTTTAAACTTTTCGTTTATTTTTGGGCATCATTCTCCTCACCATCCTAATGTGGTTTCTAGAAGGAAATAGGAAAAATATATGCGAATGTATGTAGCCATGTTTATACTTGAAGTGTTTCCTCATAGTCAATAAATTCTAAGAACTGTGAACATGAGAAAAAGGATAATGTGGTTCAAATGACTGTTGTGGGCTTACACGCAGTAGGCACTTAGTAAGGACTCACGCACACCCCTGCACCCTCCTGTTGTGACAGTAGGGCCACCAGCCCTGGTAGGGTTGAGCTCCAGCTTGCGGGGGAGGTGGACTTGCGAGGCTCTGTGTGGGATGTGGGCCAGCTCTGGGCCTGGAGCACTCAGCACCGTGGACAGCTCCAGGACTGCCTGGCAGGGGCCTCTGACCCGATGGGCCAAGAGCGGGGCCTCATCCTGGGCAGGGGTGAGCCACCAGAGGTGCAGGGCTGCCCTGGTGTCCCAGCCACTGGCCTGGCCTCATCCTCACCACTCACTACGGCAGTGGAGTGGGCAGTCAGAGGAGGGGCTGTGGGCTGTTGCTGTGGGCTGAGGCTGAGGGAAGCTCTCCTTTCCCCAGGCAGCCCCTCTCAGCTGGTTCCCCATGTCTGCTGCTGTCACCCTGGACAGATGTCACCCTCTGTGATTTAGCTCTGCCACCTGTAAAAAGAGGACCCCCTATCTTCTCTGAGACCTTGCTGCAGCCGTTGCCCCCTCCTGTATGGGGGTCTTCCCATCCTCAGTCAGTCAACTTAGTGACGTTATTGCCATTAAAGCAGCAGACAGACAAGCTACCACCCCCCTCCCTCAGGATCACTTCACCCTGTAGGCTGCGAGGGAGGAGGTGCTGATGGCCTGGGCGGTGGCAGTGGAGCTGGTGGCTCAGAGAAGGACCGGGCTGCCACCAAGGGTAGGCCAGGCGATGCTGCCACTAGGGGGATGGCGGGGTGGCGGTGGTGGTTGGTGGAGGTTTCCGGGTGGTCAAGGTGGTGTGGCGTCATGGGTGGGGTCGTGCTGCAGTTAGTGCTGCTCCTAGCGGGGTGGTGTGATCTGACAGCAAGGTTGGGGTGAAGCTGTGCCCTGTGGACACTCATGGTGTGGACAGTGGTGATGGTGCCTGCTGGGAGAAATCGTCTGGCTGGTCACCATGCCCAGTCCCATGTCTCCCTGCTCCCTCTGCTTGGGGCTTCCTCTCGGCCCCCCAGCTCCCTGCATGGACCTGGGCGCCTTCTGTAACATTCGTGAGCGTGGGTCTGTCTCTGCCCCAGCTGGTGCGGGTCTTCAGGGCAGAGCCTCCGTCCTCACAGGGAGAAGTGCTCCGGGTGTGGGGTTCGTAAAGGGTGCCCTGTCAGAATTGAGGTTTCGGGTGTGTGCCTTCCCCCCTTTCTCTTCAGGACTGCCCCTCTGCCCCGTGGCTCCCCTTGAAGGGGTGGGGACAGAGCCCTGGACTTCACTGTCTCTTGTTGAATTCTCTTGGCGGAGCCCTTGTTTCCCTCTGGCCTCTGTTGGGAGACCTGAGCATGACTCGAGCTCCAGCCTCATGACCCCCAGCTGATGGCTACAGCTGCTCTGAGCCCCTGAGGCCTTGTGGGACCAAGCCAGCTCAGGCTTTGATGGGAGAGGGACCTGGATCTGGAACCTGCCTTCGACTCTGACCAGGTGGGCTTCCTGGGCAAGTTTCTAACCTCTCAGAGCCTCAGTTTCCCCATCTGTGAATAGTGACAGTAAAGCTTCCTTCCCCGCAGGCCTGAGGGTTAAATGAAATGATGGCCACAGGCTCCGAGTCTAGGGCCTGCTGGGCCCATTCTCCCCTGGAGAACTGGGCTGTGTGTGAAGCAGAATGGCTTCCCTCCAGGGCGGGGTGTGCTCAAGCGAATGGGGGCCGCGGCTCCCCTCTTTGGCTGTGGTCCTCCCCAACCCCTGCCGCCCTTCCCCCGGAGGTCTCTGGGTCTGAGCAGAAGCGTGACTTCTGGGCCGCATGCAGCTGTGCAGGTGGGCGCCCTGCCCCGTGACTCAGGCGATCTTCTTGCTCCTTCACTGCCCCCATCCTGGGAGAGGGCCTGGCTGACATGCAGGTGGCTAGGCGGTGGGGAAGGGAGAAGTTTGTGCACGGCCGGCGTCCTGACCGCCCTCGGTGCTGTCAGCAATCCTGCTTCTCCATGGCCCGTTCTGGGCGTTGTTCTGCCAGGTGCCTGGGGTGCCTGGCTGGCATTCTGTTTAACGTGGAGTCCAAGTTGCTGTAACAACACTCCGATGCGTGTCATTGCACCCAGCCGGGCCTTCCTCTGCCTCGGGCTCTGTGGTGCACACACAGGCACATGCACGTGGGGTGGAGCGTCTGGCCTGGGTGTGGGTCGGGGGAGAGGCAGGCACTGGTCAGGGGACTGGTGGCCTGAGGGGGGCGTGGGCCTGAGTTGGGGCTCTGTGACTCAACCTCCTCGCCCTGATCCACCTTAGGGAGGTGAGGGCACATGCCCAGGTCGCCTGTGAAAGGGGACTTACCCCGGGCTGCAGTCAACTCTCCCACTGAAGGAAATGAGAAAACTCAGCCATCTGGACTGGTGATCGGTGCCTTCTCCTTTTGGTGTGTCCTGCCCCTCAGAGGCCTCACGCCCTGGCCAGCCTGAGGTGGCAGCATGCTGTGAGGAGAGGGTGCTTTAGCTTCTGTCCCCGAGAGCTGCTCCCTGGCCATGCCACAGGCTGCCTTGGCAATGCCGTGAACCTCCTTCTCCCTGTCGCCTCGCGACCCTGGGCAGGTCTTACCCCTGGGCCTCCATGAAGGGGGATGACATGTGTCATCTCCAGTGTGCCTGTCTGCGCACGACCTGGGAGGTGGCTGAGCCTGCCTCGTGGGAAGGAGTTGGATTATGAGGTCTGGGCAGGTCTTTTCTGGCCTGTCCCATTGAGGGGGCTATGTCCTTGGTGTTATTGTGGGGAAAACCACAGGGCACTCTGCACAAGCTTGTCTTCCTGCCTGCGCCTTCCTCCCTCCCTCCCTGCCTGAGAGATGCCTGGGCCCAGTGGGCTCCAGGACTCGCTCCTGCCTTTTCCATCAGCCCTGAGCCCTCTGGACGCCCTGACCTCTCCCCTTGGCACTCGGAGCATGGCTGGCCCGTGAAAGAGGAGGCCGCATCAGCCACTGGAAGGAGAAGGCACGGGCTGGGCCTGGCCACCGGTTACATCTCTCAGTGCCGACTGCAGGAGCCTGAGCAGCTCGCTCCCCCACACCCAGGGCCCAGCTCTGTGCGTTAGTCCTCATCCAGGACATGTATTGAGTGGCCAGGCCTGGTGATGGGATGGCCAAGGTGTGGCCTGGCCGCAGGCTGCCCACGGCCTGCAGCCAGCTGCCTGGGGAGAGCAGTGCCATTGGGTGGGATAGCTGTGGAGGCAGGGCTTGCCCAGCAGTCCAGGGCCGGGCAGGTTCCCAGGGGGCCTCTTTTGGAGCTGACTCTGAAGATGTCTAGGAGCCCAGTGGGCTGGCCAGGATGGAGCACTCCTAGTCCCAGCAGATTCGAGTTTGTGAAAGCCTGCGGCAGCTGTGTGCAGTGCTGGCCATGAAGATGAGTGTGTGTGTGGGTATGTGTGTGTGCATGTGTGTGTGTGTGTGTTTGTGTGGTGAGGGCGGGAGGGAAGGGCATTCAAGGATATTGAGGCTTTTTTCTCCCTCTATTAGAAGAAAAAAGAAAAGCTTTACTTTGTCTCACTTTCCAAAAAATAACACCCACTCTTTGTGGAAAATTGGGACCAGAGAAGCAAAGCGAAGGAAGCACAAGTCGCTGCATCCCGTCGTGGTGTGAGCACTAGGCCTGCCCCAGCTCTTATCCCGTTGTGGTGTGAGCACTAGGCCTGCCCCAGCTCTTATCCCGTCGTGGTGTGAGTGCTAGGCCTGCCCCAGGCTTATCCCGTTGTGGTGTGAGCGCTAGGCCTGCCCCAGGCTTATCCCGTCGTGGTGTGAGCGCTAGGCCTGCCCCAGGCTTATCCCGTTGTGGTGTGAGTGCTAGGCCTGCCCCAGGCTTATCCCGTCGTGGTGTGAGCACCAGGCCTGCCCCAGCGCTTTCTTGTCCTTTCTTTATTATGCGTCTCTTACAGGATTGCAGCTTCGCTCTGTAACACTTCCGGGACTTGCTTTCTCCACTTGAGGGCGGTGGGGCCACCTGCTGGGGGGTCAGGGAGGCGGAAAGGCTGATGGAGGGGTCAAACAGGGAGCCCACTGTCTGGCTGGGGAGCCCTGTGAAGGCGCTGGCCATGTGGAAGGACATCATGGGGCCGGGGCCAGGCGGTGGGTGGGCATGGGGAGTTAGCTCCGGCCTTGTGTTTGTTGAGGATGCAAGGATGTGCCCTGATGTGGACCCCTCTGGCTCTGCGTCCTGGCCTCGCTGCTCCCTATGAGGATGCAGCCAGAGAAGGCTCTGTGATGCTGCAGCCTGTCTGGCGTCCACGAGCCCTGCCGAGGGTCTTGGCTCACTGTGTATGGCCTTCTGCTCCTGTGTTGGTGGGAGGCTCGGGGAGGAAGTGGCGGGGGTGTGGCTGCCGGGGCGAGGCTCCCTCGTGCAGCCTCCTGGGACTGGTCTGCAGCCACAGCCCTCTGAGCAGCTCTGTGACCACTTTGAGACACAATTTACGTGTGCACCCGTTTATAGTGTGCAATTTAGCAGTTTTTAGTATGTTCACAGTGTTGTGCAATCATCACCACAACCTAATTCCAGAGCATTTCACACCCAGATGGAAGCCCTGTGCCCGTAGCACTCGCTCCCATTCCTGCCCCGATCTCCCTAGGCCACGTTCTGTCTGTGTAGATTCGTCTATTCTGGTCATTTCTTAGCAAGGGGATCAGACAGCACGTGGGCCTCTGTGGCAGCTTCTTTCCCTCAGCAGTGTCTTCCAGGGCCGTCCCGTCCTCGTAGCCTCCGTCAGAGTGTCACTGTTAGCTTTTTAACCTGTTTCCCTCCAGTGTTTCGTCTGTGCATGTGCAGTTTCGATTGTGATATAATTAACATGCAGTGACATGCACAGGTCTCCTGTGTGCACTTGGTGAGTTTTGACAACTGTGTTCACCTGTGTGACCAGCAACAGAAACCAGACAGGACATTCCTGTCCCCCGGAAAGTTCCTCCTGCCCTTCTGGCTGCTCCATGCCCACTGCTTTCTGAGTTCTCTGTATCTTACCTGCTCGAGGATTTCACGAGTGTGTTATGTGGCGTGAACTCTTTTCCGTTGGCTTTTTGTGCGTGACGGAATGTTTCTTTGAGTGCCACGTGTACCCCGTGCATCAGCAGGGGCAGTCTTCCGGAGGACGGGTGGGCCACGGTGCGTCCCATCTCCTGTGGTGCATCTGGGCTGTTGTCATGTTGGGAGATGATTCTCGGGCTGCAGGGTGTGGTCCCTTTGGCTCCATCACTTTGCAAGAGCTTGAGCTGCTTTGTCCCCCGAGGAGGCATGTCTGAAGCTGGGTGCCTGGTGCCCCCTCCCTGGTGCCACTCATGGTGGCCTAGTGCTGAGCATCCCGGACGGAACCACGTCGTCGGGTTCGCCTGCCTCTGATTTCTCACAAGTTTGTCTCTCATGTGGCAATGGGTCCCCTGCATTTCTTCCTTGGATCATCTGGGCACATCCTTGGTTTGCTTACGTTGCCTTTGGGTGTGTTTAAAAATCAGTTTGTAGGAGCGCCTTCTGTGTGAAAGATACCGGCCTTTGTCCTATTGGTGGCAAATATGTTTCCCCTTTATCGGTTGCCTTGTAATTTTGCCAGTGGTGCATTTTGATTTACAAAAGCTTTTTATTTAATACACTGCCAGGTCTATTTTCTGTGTGCGTGTGTGTGTGTAACATGGCTTTTGTATTTGTGAGATGTTTTCTTTTGGTTTGTTTCGATGTTTTATTTTTATTCATTTTTAAACTATTTAACCCTTTAATTTCATCTGGATCTATTTTCATTTGAGTTGCGAGATGAGGAACTGGCTTACAGGTTTTTTGAATTGCTCATAGCTTTGTCGGAACGTTGACTCACGGACGGTTGCCGACAGGACTAGTGAGCGGACTCTGGGAGAAATGGAGTTTTCGAGTGCTGGCCCTTCCCCGTGGTTGACGAGGGCTGGTGCTGACGTGGGGGAGCCTCGCCTTGGTACCGCAGAGAGATGGGTGGGAGGGCCAGGGCCCAGGGCTGCGTCTCCCGTGTCAGGACCCCCAGTACGCGGGGGCGGGGGCAGGCGCTGGCTCTTAGGAATGCCCACTGCTGTGACCATGACATGGACTGGTGAACATGATATTTTTTCATTGTGACTGACTTGATTTGCTAATTTAAGGGTTAGGGCTTTGAGAGATCCTGACAAGTTGGATGGCAGACTTAACCAGGAGGTGCGTCGAGGGCTCCCCAGTGGGCTGAGCACACAGGTCGGCTGCTGCCAAGCCTGCCTGGCGAATCCAGGGAGCAGAGGAAGCTGGCACCCACCCCAGGGCCAATCCCGCGGGGCACCTTCTTCTTTCCTGGGTGGGCGTATCTCAGGCAGGGACTTAGAGGCAAGTGGGGGGACAGGCCTTGCACTGGGGTGGACTCCTGCCCTGCACCGGCACAGAGCAGCTGCTGCCGCTGCCCCTCATGGACCACCCCAACCTGGGTACCCGCGAGCCCTGCGAGGTGTGTGCCAGCACCCAGAATGGAACCTGGCACGTCGCGCCTTGGAGCGTGCCGTCCACCCATGGCGCCGCTGTCTGCTGGTGGGGGCCACTCCTGCGCGTGCTGTGCGGGCGCAGCACTCCTGGACTGGGGCGTCTTCCACTCAGCCTGCGGTGTCCCTGCGGGAAGGGACAGGAGCTCACGATGTTAGGCACCTGCCTGGCGGCGAGTGCCCCACCGGTTCTGTCCAGCCTGGATTTGTCTAGCCACAGCGGTCTGCTGGGGGCAAGCTGGGGGCCCCCGAGGACAGGGCACCCGGGGCCCGGGCTGGGTCCTCCCCTGCGCTGCCCGGCCTCTGCCTGCCCCACCGCTTGCCGTCTCCTCCTCGTGCCTCTCCCCATCTCAGACTGTTTTCCTTGAGCGAGCTCCCTGGGGCCCTGTCATTCCCGGACCTTCCGCTTCTGCTGGTGTGCTGGGAAGCCGAGTCACCAGTGGATGAACTTAGTCTTTTAATTTTTCCCTGAATCTTTTAACTCACACTTTGTGAGACCTTCTTCTTTGCTCCGCTCAGTGGCACGTTCGGTGGAGGCCAGCTTTTCTTCTTCTTTTCATCCTGCGGAGCGGTGTTCCGCTGCCTGTGTGCTGAGGCCCCCTTCCTTCCGTCTTGTGTCTCACGGCCTCTGTCTCTGCCTGGAAGAGTCGCAGTCCCTTCTGGGCTCAAGAGCCGTGGGCTCGCCCAGGTTCTCCCTGGAGTGCTGGCCCAGCAGGTGCCCGGTGGGTCCTGGGCTGGGTCCTGTGCCAGGCCACTCCTTGGCCCTGCTGTGTTTCCTAATGCCCAGCCTTTGGCCAGGAGCCTGTGCCCAGGCAGATCCCGGCGGGTCAGAAGGGCCTGGGGGTGGGTCATCACAGAGAGCTGGGGCCGGTGCTCTTTTGCTGTGTCGTGGTCTTGGGGTCCCCTGCCTCTCACCAGTCCAGGCCTCTGCGGCGGCCTGGGGTGGGTTGTGGGGACTGCAGCCAAGGGACATCTGGCAGGAGCCCTGAGGCCCACCCTAGCGTGGAGGAAGGCAGTTACTGAATTGTCTGCAGTGCCAGTCTTCTGGTTTCCTGGGCCAGTTGGGGGTGGATTGGGGTATTGAGGGGAGAGTCCAGGTTGTCACTGCCATCCGCCTGCCTCCCTTCCTGATCGGGTGTTTGCCCAGCCTCCCGTCTGTGTGGACCAGGCACTGGGCTCGCAGGACCTTTAAGTCCATCCCAACTGTCCTCTGAAGGTGGCTGCGCGTGGCCTGAGCCAGCCCCATGGCCCTGGCCGGTCTGCACCCTGCGGCTCCTTCAAGAACCAGATGGTTGTCTTCCCCTGGAGTCATCTCAGCTCCAGGCCTGGCCTGCCTGCCTCCTCCTAGTCCTGGGGGCCTGCTCTCCTTTCTTGTCTTCTCATGACATTGAAACACGGAGGCCAACAGAGACACACAGACATCATCTGAGAGAGCTTGGGGTCTCAGCAGGTGGATTGAGGGGGGACACTGGGAAGATGCAGGGGATTGGGATGGTGAGGCGGCCTGGAGGGGCAGAGAGAGGGACAGAGAAGGGAAGAATCCAGAAGCAGGGCAGGGGCCTGGACCGGAGAGGCCCGAGTGGCCTTTGCGAGTATGTGTGGATTTGACCCAAGGCTGGCGGGAGAGGCGGCAGCTGGACCCGAAACAGCAGGGGAGCGGCCGGAGCCCTTACTGCATTAGGGGCCTTCTGTTGTGCACATGAGCTCTTTATCCTCCAGCGTCTGGGAGGGACCTGTTCCAGAGGAGGGGATCCAGGTGAGGAGAGGCTAGAGGCGGTCCCTGTGTCAGTCTTTCCTATCACAGCGTTTTGATGGTGAGTCCTTCCCAGGAGACTCCGCCCCACACGGGCCTAGGAGGGGCTCATCTTTCTTCTCAGATACTACTTTCACGAAGATAGCCATGGTCCATTTGGAATGTATTCTTTTTGTTATGTTAGACGTGGACAGTTTTTTTCCCACATGGCTGGCCAGATGTCCCAGTGCCATTTATTAGAAAGTCCTTCTCTGACTGGAGATGCTGCATTTATTATATGCTAAATGTCCATATGTACATGGGTCTGTTTTTAGACTTTCTGATTCCATTGTCTCTGTTTTGTGCACAGTTTTAATTATAGAGGCTTGCTAGCGTTTGCTGTAACCGCTTTATTGAGATGTAATTCGCGTATCCTATAGTTCACCCTTGTGAGACGGGCAGTTCAGAGCTTTTCAGGATGTTCACAGAGTGGTACGTCCATCAGCACTGTCCAGTTCCAGGCATTTCCTCACCTGAGAGAAGCCCACCCCTGCCCATCACTCGCTGTCCTCCAGTCTCTAGCAAGCGCCTGTCTCCTCGTCTGGATGTTTCTTAGGAGTGGAAGCATACGTGTGTGTTCTTCTCTGGCTGGTTCCTTTCAGGCAGCGGAGTGTTTTCACAGTTCTTGCACGTTGTGGTGTGTGTCAGTGCTTCATTCTCGGGGGTTTCTAACAGTCTGGTAGAGTTGTCCTTTCTGTTTGTTCACTGTTTTCCTGGATGTTCACCGTCTGTTTGTTTCCTGCGTGAACGCCCTGTGAGCTGGTCCAGCTCTGGAAGTGCTCGCTGGTGTTTCTCCCGGGTGGGAGGAGGGACGTCTTCAGGAAAGAGGGCCGTCCCACCCAGGAGCAAGCCGTGCCTGTCTGTCCCCTCGGCTTCACCTTTCTGACTCTGGAGCGCAACGAGTTTCCTCTGAGAGATTTTCCCCTTTCGCGTTAAATCCATTCCTAGGTAGAGTATCTTCTTTGTTGCTGTTGTGAACGGGGTTTTCTTTACCGTTCTGTCCTCTGACGGGGTGTTTGTGTGTGAAGGCCTTTGCTGTCTGCGTGTGAGTTTTATACCCTGCTGCTCCACTGAAGTCTTTCGTCCTTTGAATTTTAACATTGTCACCAGGGTTTCCAAGGCCGTTGTGTCATTTGCAGCGAGAGAGCGTTGGCCCACTTCTGTTCCCTGCGTCTCTCGTTGATCCCTTCCGTCGGACTGCACTGGCCACCGCCTCTGCGCGCGTGGGATGGTGCTGGAGACAGAGGGCCCCTCTGCCCAGCCTGGATCTGCGGGAACTGCCTCCCGTGATTCCCTTGAATTACGCACTGCTTTTAGGACTAAAGGATGTTTGCTTCATCATCTTGAGAAAGGTTCCTGAGTGCTTTCATCAGGAACTTTGCCGATGCTGTTTTTCGCGTCTGTGGAGACTCTCACCACCTTTTCCCTTCCGTCCATTGACGTGGTAGATTACGTCACTGGGTTTCCTGACGGTGAATGCACCTTGCATTCCTGGAAAAATAAGCCAATGGGGTTCTGAATTTTGTTTCTTGGTATTTTATTTAGTATTTTTGTGTCGATATTCATAACTGATATTGGTTCATAGCTTTTTTTGGACTGTGTTTGTCAGGTTTTGTTATCAACGTTATATGTGCTTCATAATGAGAATCAGAAAGCTTTCCTTCATGGTCAGGGCCCCGGAGTAATTGATGGAGCATTGGAAATACTTGGCTTCAAAATTTGGCAGAATTCTCCTGCAAAACCATCTGGTCCTGGTGCTTTTTTGTGGGGTAGATTTTGTGATGACTGTTTCTCTTTCTTCTGTCCACATTTGTCTGTTTAAGCTTTCTGTCTCCAGTGGGTCACTTCTGGTGAGCTTCATTTTCCTAAGACTTTGCCCATTTCATCCGTGTTTCACACCTGATTTACACAGAGATTTGAAAGTAGTCTTATGATTCCTTCGCATTTTTCTGTTTCGGTCATTCTTCCTCTCTTTTAAATTTCTTATATTGTATATTTGTGCTTCTTCCCTTTTTTCTTAACTAAGTTAGCTAGTTGGTTGTCTTATTTGTTAGTATTTCTTAGAAAATAGGATTTTGATTTATAATTAGGTCTATTGTTTTTCTATTTTCTGCCTCATTAATTTTTGTTTTTATTTATACTGTTTTCTTCCATGTGGTTACTTTGAATTATTTTATTGCTCTTTTTCTAACCTTTCAAGCTCAGGATTTACTTCATTTGTTTTCATTTTTTCATAAAGTATTTAGTGTTAAAAATTTTCATCTGATCATTGCTTTATTTATTTATTTATTTATTTTTGGTGAGGAAGATTGTCCCTGACTACCATCTAGGCCAATCTTCCTCTGTTTTATTTGTGGGTCGCCACCACAGCACGGCTTGATGAGTGGTGTGTAGGTCCACACCTGGGATCCGGACTCCGAACTCTCGGCTGCTGAAGTGGAGTGTGTGACCCTAACCACTCTGCCACTGGGCCAGCCCCTGACCATTGCTTTAAATGTATCTTATTGGTTTTCATATGTACTGTTTTCACTGTTATTTTTTTTTAGAAATTCCTTAATTTTAGTTTTTATTTTTCCTTTTTCTCCAACAGTTATGAAATAAATTGTTTTTAAAAATGAGAGAGACTTCTTGGCTTTAGAAAACATTTTAAACGTGTGTCTCTATTAATGCCCATGCCATACTGTCTTGAGCCTGTAGCCTTGGAATCTCCAGTCCACGGATATGGTGTGTCCCTTCATTTATTTGCATTTTCTTTACTTTCTTTTCATAATGTTTTTGAGCTTTTAGAATACAGATCTTTCACTTTTCTTCAATTTATTTCTAAGATTTATAAAAGTTTTCAGTTAGTTTTTATTTTAGTTTTAACTTAAAACTTTTGGACATAAATTCTAGATTTTCAAAAGGTTAGCAGAGGGGCTGGCCCAGTGGTGCAGCGGTTAAGTGTGCACATTCCGCTTCGTCGGCCTGGGGTTCGCCGGTTCAGATCCTGGGTGTGGACACGGCACCCCTTGGCACGCCATGCTGTGGTAGGTGTCCCACATATAAAGTAGAGGAAGATGGGCAAGGATGTTAGCTCAGGGCCAATCTTCCTCAGCGAAAAGAGGAGGATTGGCAGTAGTTAGCTCAGGGCTAATCTTCCTCAAAAAAAAAAAAAAGGTTAGCAGAAAGACTTCTTTCCTCCAGATTTCCCCACATGTGCTTCACCTTCTGCTCTTTGTGCGCACACCTGCCGCAGACACGTGTTCCTCTGAAACGCTTGACGGTGAGTTGCAGACATGCTGCTCCTTGACCCCAGACACGTCATCTCTTTCATCGCCACAGCCGGTGGCCAAAATCAGGAACTTAACCCCATACGATACTCCAGTCTGGTCTGAGGACCTTGTTCTCCTTCATGGGACAGACTTTGCGAGTGGTCCTAATGACACCCTCTCAGCCTGATGAAATGCAGGCTCGCCTGTTGGCTTTGGTGACGACGTCTCCAGCCTCCTTTAATCTGGAACAGCTCCTCTGTCTTTGTTTTCCAAAATGACGTTTGTGAAGATGGCGGGTCAGTTATCTTGTAGCCTGTGTCTGACGTGTCTCGCGGTCGCACCCTTCTGGCAGGAGAGTCTGGAAAGGGCCGTTGTGTCCTCCTTGGTGCGTCCACTCAGGAGGCACGTGGTGTTGGTTTGTCCTGTCGCTGATGATCTTCACTTAGCTTGCTTGGGCAAGATGACGTCTGCCACCTCTCGAAAGTTACTTTTCCTTTTTCAGTTAGTATTTTGGGGAAGATACGTTGAGATGATCTAAGTACCCTGTTAACTCATCAAACCTTCACCCACGAGCTCTGACATCCATCGGCCATTCTTGCCTGAGCCAGTTCCATCATTCCTTCCACAGTTGTCAGTTCCTGCTCTGTGGAAGAGCTTTTCGTTTTTTTCTTATTTATTTATAACAGCGTGAACTTGTGGATTTTTATTTTATTCAATAAGTTATAGTACTTTATTACTGTTATCTATTTTCTTGCTCAAATTGTCCCAGCATTGGCCAGTGGAAGCCTTTCAAGCTTGTTCCTGTGTCCTGAGATGTCCCCACCTACCTGTGAGCACTTCCTTACTCTTTTGTGTATCACAATGTCCTAGGCTTGTCTTTACTTTCTCTGCCCCAGCCCTGGATTAAGCCATTTCTCCAAGGAGTCTTAATTCCTCTTAGGGAAGAATGGTCTTTTGTAACCGAGATCTAGGTGCTAGGTGTGCTCATTGCTGTGGGGTGTTGTAGTATCTTAGGGCACAAAGCTAGGAAGTAGTGAATGTCATACACCTGCACATCTGTGTGAGTGTGCGTGTGTGTGTATGTCTGCCCACACGCGTCTGTCTGTGCCCGTCTCTGCATGGTGAAAATGGGATTCACACTGATGCCTCAGAATTCCCTTCGAGGGTGCTGCCCGGACAGAGGGAGGAGGGGAAGGGAGGGGGTGCTTGGCAGGGTGATGCGGAGGTGAGGGAGATGCCGTCCGCTTCCTCCGTAGCTCATGGTCTGTGGGGAGGACCAGTGCGAGGCCGGCCTCAGACTATGGTACTTGATGCAGAGAGTGCCCTGAGGAGGGGCAGGTGGCAGGAACTGCTGCCGCAGGTGGTCGGCGGCCTCGTCCTCCATCCTATCTGTCTCTCTTTGACTCTGGGTAAGTCACTTTCCTTCCTGAGTTCGGTTTTCTCATATTAAAAATTGGGGTTTGTGCTGGATCAGGGAATACCTGGCACAGGTGTCTCTATCTCCTCCCTTGGGTCCGTGGTAGACGTCTGTCATCATCCAGGACCCCCTGTGACCCCAGTCATCTTCGCCACATGTCACTCTGCTCTTGGCACCAAGTGTGACCAGCCTTGGGGTCGGTCTGTTGGGCAGCCTGGTCTCGAGTGGTGTCCTGGCCTTCATCCAGGTTTCCAAGCTGGTTTGACTTCCGAAGCACCCTACAAGGGCACTTTCGTGTGGCTGAGGTCATTTTGGTAGCCTGAGGGCAGTGGTCAGTGAAGGGAAGTGCGGGTCCAGATGGTGTCAGTCCAGCCTGCAGGCTCTTGCCTGGGCTGACTCATGGTGTCTGCCCGGCCCTCAGCATCCCCCTGGAACAGTGTGGGCGGGACTGGGCGTCACTGTTGCCTCCCACCTCACCTTCCCTGCGGGCAGCACCTGGGTCTCTAAGCAACGCAGCCCAGGCCTCCTGCCTCCCTGAATCTGCTGGCTGTCGTTGGAGGCTGGGCCCAGGGTGGAGCAGTGTGCTGAGCAGTGTCAGCTGCGGTCCCTTCCCAGCTGGCGGGCGTGTGACCAGGTGAGCCGAGAGCAGCTATAGCAGGAGGACCACGGCAGTTGGGAGAAACCCCCGGGTGGCTTTCCTTCCGCACTGCCCAGCACCATCCTGTTCCTCCACCCAGCCCTGCCTCCTTCAGGAAGCCTCCGGGATTCCCCCCGACCCCGCAAGTCCCATTGCCCCTGAGCCCCGTCTGCCTGTTTGGGTCAGCGAGGCAGAGAGGGGGATGGGAAAGGACAGAGAGTTCCAGGGAAACATAGTAGCGTCCCAGGAGTCAGGGCCAATGGGCCTGAAATCTCAGCTGCCCTCCTGGCCTTCTGCTTACTGCTGGCCTGGCACTGTGGCCAGAGGAAGGCTCACCATGCGTGTGGTGCGGGCACCGGGGCCATTGATGGCGGGCGTGCTGCGGCCCACAACACAGCCTGTGCCCGGGATGATGGGCAGGAGGGCAGCCTGGTGGTCTTACCTGGAGAGCTGATTAAGCAGCACTGTGGTTGTGCAGGGTGAGGGGATGAAGAGAGGGGTGGCAGGGGTGAGCCCTGGGGTTGACATGGGGCACAGAGAGGAGAGAGGAATGGAGTGCTGGAGGACACTGCCCCGGAGGCCCTGTTCTGGGGTTGGGACTGGAGGGGCTGTGGCCAGAGTGTGGACCGCAATGGGGAGGTCCTGGGGTGAGGTCCCCAGGGCCGTCCTCAGTGACGAGGTCTGGGTGTGACTGAGGCAGGCGCGGTGGGGAGGACCGACTCCGGGAGGAGGGGAGCTCGGGGCTGGGAGGCCCCCTGCCTGGGACGGGGTGTGGTCACCAGCTGGCCTGCTGTGGACCGTGTCTGTCTGTGCCTGTTGGGACACAGAGTGGCCACGCGGCTGGGGCTCCAGTGCCACCACCTCGCTCCTTGCGCTGAGGCCCCTCCTGGAGGATGCCAGGGAGGCCAGAGATCCAGGCTCGGCCGGGGAGGGAGGCTGGGTGCACCTCCCCCTGCGGCCCGTGGATCCAGCAGCTCCTTCCTCCTCACCAGGCCCCCCGCCCTTGGGACTCTCCCTGGCAGATACCAGGGTATGGGGCCAGCAGACCCTGATGTGGCCGCCTGGGGTTCAAGAAGGAAGGCCCCGAGGGCAGCTGTGAGGCCGGGCCTGGTGGCTGCATCGACCAGGGGCCCTTGCGCACTTGTGGGTGTTAGGGTGGCAGCAGAGACAGGGTTGCAGAGACACCCGGAAGTGTGGGGACAGATGTTATGAGGGCGGCCAGTGCCTGCTTCCTGCGGCGCCCTGCGCCAGGGCTGCCCTTCCTGGGACCTCCTATAGTGGGGGGACTGGCTTCCTGGCTAGGTCTGGCGGGACGCCTGGCCAGCTGGGGCAGAGCCGGGCCTGCACTGTGTGCTCTGCCGTGTCGGTTGGAGAGCTCTCCAGGGGCTGGAGGCTGGCAGGAGATGGAGGACGCCTGCTGGTGTCACGTTGGTCACCGAGGCTCACTGTGGCTCCATCGGGAGTCTGGCCCGCGTGTCAGCTCTGCCTCTTGCTGCTGGGAACGAGATGCCGGGTGAGCTGCAGGCACCTGTGCAGATGTCCAGCTCTTACCTGCAGAGTTGCTGCGAGGCCACATGGTGGCCACAGGTGGAGACCTGCCTGGGTGGGCCTCGGCCCCTACATCCTGGGGAGGCACCTGACCTTGGTGGGCACCCTGCACCGCCCCTCCCAGCCACAGGCACTGGGGCTCCCTTGAACTTTGTTCACTTTCCCCTCCTTAATTTGGTGGTTTCATTTTGCCCTAGAAAATGGATTTCCCGTTAAGGACAGGCTGTGGAGACCTCGAGGTCAGTCCCTTTCCTGGTGGGGTGGGCCCTGGATGCCGTAGACTGTGGGTCTGGGCAGTCTGCCTTGGGGGCTGAGGCCGTCGTCAGGACAGTGCTGACCTGCTGTCGTCCAGGCCCTGCACTGTCTGCCCCTGGCCCCATCAGTCCCTGCTCCCCTCTTTTTCCAGCAGTGTCTTTGCAGCCGAAGGCTGGGTTAGGGTCGAGTGAACGCAAGGTCCCAGGCCTGGCTGCTGAAGCCTGAGCCTTGAGGAGGGAGTAAACTCCGCCGTGTCACTGCCTTGTGTCCTGGAGGGTGGGGGACACAGGCCGCCTCAGGGCTTCACCCCCAGGGTCTTGTGTGGGCAGCGTGGGAGGCCATGGAAGGCCAGAGGTCACGTCTGCAGAGGGCCTGGCACCTAATGAGTGCTGGCCCTTTTGCCCTCCTTCGTCCGTGCGCTCCTCCTGCTCTGGGTTTTCTTGTGTCCTGCAGGGTCCTGGGTCAGCTGGGGCCTGCGGGAGGCCGAGGGCCAGAGGAAGAGGGAGCACCCGTTCTGCAGCCTCCCCACTGGCCTCGCCTTGGGCCCTCCCTCCTGGGAGGTGGTGCTACTTCCTGCTGTCACTTCCTCCGCAGGGCACACTGCGCGTGGTGCCCTGGCGGGTGGCTCAGCCCTGGGGTCACGCCACATTAGCACCTCCCTGCTTGACTCTCCGGGGCCTCCTCTGCCCAGCACATCTGGTCAGCAGCAAGCATCGTGCCCCTTCCTGGTCTGTCCCTGGCTGGAGAGCAGGACCCCGAGGGTGGGCCGGGACTGTAGCTCTGCACCGTGTCCCCACCGCGTTGTGGTCAGAGGCTCAGGACTGGGTGCCTGAAGGTGGACTGATTTAGGCCTTGCTCTAGTCTGCTGATGGGGGGCTGGCTGCCCACTTTATGGATGAGCAAACTGAGGACCAGATATGTACAGCGAGTTGTGCAGACCCTGCCTGTAAAGGAGCTGCTCCCCATCCTTGGTGGACCCCTCGGCTTAATGAGGGGGCAGGGCCTGTTCTGGGCTGTCCCCATCTAGAAGATATCGGTCCTGTCTGCTGCCCTGCTCAGCCCTCGTCTTGGAGGTTCGCTGCCTCTGAGAGCCCCAGGCCTACAGAAGAAAGCTGCAGGCAGAGGTCTCGTCCTGCTTGGGAGCCCACCGGGGCAGAGCCAGCCCTGTTGCAGCCCTGGAGCCGGCCCTGGAGCCCAGGTCATTGGCCTCCAGCTTGGAGCTGTGTCCGGGTGCTCCCTCTGGCCTGGCGTCCAGTGGCATCCCTCTGGCAGACTGCTCTCTCCTCCTGGGCCTGGGGGCTTTGTCCTCGGGGCAGGGCGGCATTGCTGGGGCGTTCCCTGGCACCTCCACTTCCTCTGGTGCCCTATAAACAGGATCTGGGCAGTGCAAGGACAGATGGCTAGTTTCAGCCTGCTGGGGCATGGGGGCGGTGGCTGGGGAAGAGCCTGGCGCCAGCTCGGGGGCACAAGGCCGGAGGAGGCTGGCAGCCGTGGTGGGCGGTCACGGAAGCTGCTTGGTAGGAGGCCTCCTTGGGAGCAGGCATTGTTCTCGTGGCCTCTGTGCGGCAGCTTTGAGGCGGCCCCGGCCATTCCTGGGCACTACAGCCTGTCAGCATCTACCCAGCCCTCCGGCCTGGCCCTGCTGCAGCTTCCGCCTGCCTGCAAGGCTGCCAGCGGCTCCCGTAGCCTTTGTCCAGCTGCTCCCTCCTCCTTCTCTCTCTGGCGCTGCCGTTTGCCCACTGCCTGCCCCCCTAGGTGGGACAGCCTGGCTGAGAGGACAGGGCATGAACTGGCTGCAGGAGGATGTGCAGGAGAGCGGGGAGGAAGCTGAGGGCACAGACTGGGACAGGGCACGTGGGGAGCCTGAGGTTTGGGTTGGCAGCTGAGTGCCCCATGGCCCCTCATCATCTCCTGTTGATGGGGGACAGACCTGCTGCCTTCCAGGTCCCCCAGGGGCTCGAGGTCCAGAGCAGCTGGCTGGAGTGGGCACCAAGCAGCAGGCAATGGACACATGCTGGCGTGTCGTGTTCCCGGACCAGCATTGTCCAGCTGGGGTGACTCTGTGGCCCCGGCAGTGGGACGGCCTTCATCTCCCAGTCCGCTGAGCGAGCACAGAGGCGGTATATGTTCCAGGGTGCAGCAAAATGAGCTTGCCAGTCGGATGAGGTGGGGGGCTGGGGATCTGTTCTCCTTCCTGCCTTCGCAGACTGTGACTCTGGGTTACCCTTCCATGGCCTGGACGCAGCAGAGGGCGGCCCGTTGGCCAGCTTTACCCTCACAGGTGCTGGTGGCTGGGCCCTCAGCCCTTCCAGCTGCCCCGGCTGCGGCCGGCGTGCTGTGCCTCTCGGGCGAGGTGCCCTAGTGCTGCCCACTAGTCTGTTACTTCCTCCATTTGGCTGTGGGTCTCTCCTGTGCCCTTGCTGTCCCTTCCATCTTCCCAGAGCTGCCCCTGCCTCTTCCCTTCAAACCATGACTCGCCAACTCCTTCCTGCTCCTGGCTCGGATCCCGCTGGAGCCACTTCCTCTGGGGAGCTGCCAGACCTGCCCCGGCCGGGGCTCCTGGCCCTCAGGGTCTCTGCACGTCCTGTCAGAGCCTCATCACGGGATATTCCTGCAGACTCCTGCTAGATGTTCAGGTTCCTGAGGCCAGGGCCGGGCCGCCTTGTCTGTGTTGGGCAGTGCTCGGGCATATCTGTGGAATTGGGCTTGGTCCTCCTGGGTCACTGTGCCTGCCTGGGGTCTGCGTGGCCACCCAGGATGACACCGATGGTTCTCTGGGGCTGCCTTCCAGAGATGCAGGGAGCCCTGGGCCCGTACCTGGATCTCGTCTGCAGAAACTGGCTCCCCGCAGCCCACCCTGCTTCCAGACGGATCTGTGTAGATGATTATTTTGTTGGAATTTTACAAGTGAAGCTTTAATATTTTAAAATTATACATGCATAAAGTTTAGAGAGTAAATGTGTTCTACATGGTTAATTAAGAATGAACACCCTCGAGGCCCCTCCCTCCTCTCCCCAGAGCCGCTCCCTCCCATCCTCGCACTAGGTCTCTGGATGTGCCTCTCTTCTCGCAGCAGCGGGCTCCTCCCACTGCTTCTGGATTTTTTTCCATGTTTAGACAGTGTTTATTGACTTGCAAGATGAGGACTGAAGTCTCTGTCCACACGTGTGTGCTCACTCTCACTCCCCACACGCACACATGTGTGAACACACACGAGAAGGAAAACATACATGTGCACATGTGCTCGTCACACATACCTGACTCGTACACACGTGCACATGCTCCACCCCCGCAGCTCGGTTAGGTGTCATCTCGTGCTGTGCTGGGGGGAGGACATCCTCGTCTCAGCTGTGGCTGCTGAGGCCCGAGCTCTGTGGATGGGCTATTCTTCGTTTCCCAGCCCACCTGTCTCCCCATGGTTCTAGTTGTCTTCATTTGCTTGTGTTGTCTTTTACGGACTTTTTCAGCAACCTGACCTGAAGCCTCCTCCAGATCTCCCAGTCTTACCTTCCTTCACGTCAATGGCCTGTCATTTCATCTTCCTGAGGAAGTCCATCTGGAACCTTCTGCCTGCCCCGGTCAGCTGCTTGCCCCCCGGCCTGGGCACAGCTTCTGCCCTGGGTCTCTCTCCGTTCCTGTCTTGGGATCCTTCACCTTCCTCCTGCCTTCCTAGATCGTCCCTCGTGGATGGAGCACGTCCTGGCGCTCTCCTGGGGAAGGGGCTGGAAGGGACTGCTCGGAGCCCCCGTGTCTGGAAGTGTCTTCCCGTGCCCTCGTTCCAGAGAGTTCTCCTTCTGTGCTGGAGCCGCTCTCGCTCAGGCTGTCATGGTTTCTGATTCTGCACGTGGAGCTTATTTGTGGGGCACTGTCCTTGTCCTGTGTCCTGAGGGCCAGCAGGGGTGGGGAGCTGACCCAGGACAGGTGGCGCCCATCCAGGCCATGCGTTTCCAGGGCCCGGCTCAGTGTGCTCAGTTCTGGGTGTTTCCGTTGACTTCGTTTCTGATGGCCCCACAATGGTTTTCTCTGTCTCCCTGGATTCCAGACACAGGAGCTCTGGGCCTGGCGTGTGGTTTTCACTCCTGTGCTCCATCTCCTGTTCTCCCTCAGGGAGACATCTGCAGCTCCGTCCCCTCCCTGTTCTACCGAGCTCTTCGTTTCTGCTCCCGCGTTTCGGTTTCTCGGCGCTCTTCGGTGCTCTCTGAAAGTGCCTTTGATAGCATCCTGTTCTGGTTTCAGAACGACACTTCGTGTCTCCAGGGACAGCAGTGAGGGGTGTTATGTGGGTTTGTCCCTCAGAGAGGCAGCACAGTGAGGACACAGACGCTGGAGCCGGACTGCCCCATATGAAACCGTTTTCCATCCGCTACCCGCTGTCTGGCCTCAGGCAAGTCACCCACCTCTCTGTGCCCCCGTGTCCTCGTATGCAAGGTGAGGTGACTGTGGGACTTCCTAGGTTGTCGTGTGGATGAGTGAGTGAGCCCGCGCCGAGCGCTGAGAGGAGCGTGGCCGTGCCGCGGGCCTGCGAGAGCGCCATCCTCACGGCTCCCGCTGGCTCCTCTTGGGTGGTGCTCTTGCCTCCACGTTTAGCTCTCCATGGGCCTTGGGCTCCTCTTCCACATCAGACGTCTCCCCAGATGTGGCCCAGGCATGTCAGGTGCTGGTGAGTGCTCCCTGGGCTGAGAGCGCTCTGCTCTGGGTCAGCATGCGTCGCTGTGTCCCCTGCCTCCTCTCTCCCTGCCTGGCATCGCGCCCCTACCTCGCCTGCTCATCTCGCTCGGGACGTTGAGACAGCAGAGGGAGGTCTGGAAAGTGGAGGGAGGTCCAGCAGCAACTTGGGCTGGTGTCCAGGACGTGGCCTGAGAGACCCACGGACAGGAAAACCTTGCTTCCGTCAGGGGTTCTCCAGTGTGCTCTGAGGAGCCCTGGGGGTCCTTGAGTCCTTTGCAGGGGCCCCCCGGTCCTCCCTCTGCCGGCCACCCCTGTGTGGGGCCGGGTTTCTCAATCTGCTCCAGCCAAAACGGTGCTGGTGCAGCCTGTCCAGAGGCAGGCGAGGTGCCTGTCTGCCCAGCCCGCCTGCAGACTGAGCGGGGGGACTGTGCCCTTCTTGCTGAGCTGTTTCCTTTGGGAAGGTGTCGTCATTTTTCACAAAGATACGTTAACAGATAATGGCTTCCTATTGTTATTTCTAAATGAATTAAGTATTTTTTTAAAACTTCGCTTTAATTTCTAGTACAATAAATATCGATAGGTATAATCCCCGTAAACCAGAGGTCTCAGGTCCTCACTGATTCTTAGCCATGGAGGGGTCCTGAGATGGAGATGTCTGGGGCACATTGGGCCGGGTCGCCTCGTGATGCTGTCCAGCCCCGGATGGCCGACGGCACAGGCGCCGCGGGAGCGGACGAGGCTGCGTATCCTGTGCTGCAAGCAGTAGGGCTCGGAGGTCCCCCAACTCTGGGACTCGGGCCTGCTTCTCACCCCGTGGCGCTCCCTTTGGTCCCAGCCCTACCCGTGTGGGGTTCTGTGCGGGTGCGTTGAGCCATGGCTGTGAAGTGCTGAGCAGCCAGCCTGGCCTGAGCGCTCTGTAAGCTGTGCCGATATCTGAGGAGGTGGCAGGTCAGATGAAGGCAGCGGGAGAGCCTCCATGTGCACACAGGTCACGGTCCCGGGCCCCATAGCGGTGCATGTGCAGACGCACTCAGAAAACTGGCTGTGTCTGAAGCGGCCCCCAGAAGGGCTGTGGTGACACTGGAGGGTCACAGGTGGTAGTTTTCAGGCTGGAGAGGCCCCACTGCCATTGTGGAGCTGCAGCTCTCAGGAGTGGAGACGGGCGGGCAGGATGCCCAGCGTCCCTGGGATGCCAGCGTGGTATGCAGGAGCCCGTGCGGCCCATGGTGGGTTGAGCGCTTACTGTTTGTGGCCCGTGTTCTGAGTGCTTCATGTGTGTCCGTTCACATCTCACCACAGCCCTGAGAAACGAGGTCTTCTAGTACATTCCTTTTACAGGCGAGGAAACTGAGGCCCAGAGAGGGCCTGCGGCTTGTCCTGAGCTGCATAGGTAGCAGTGACGGGGGTGGTTTCAGCCCAGGTGGCCAGCCCCCAGCCCTCTTGCCATCCTGTGTGTCTCAGGAGGACCGAGCTGGAGGCGGAGGGTCGGCAGGTGCCACGAGTCTTGTGGGTCCCAGCATAATGCGGCGCTTGGCTCCGTGGTGCTGTGGGTACCGACGCACATGTGGCAGGGACCTGGCGGTCTCAGAAGCCAGGCTGGGGTGGGCTTGCTCAGGGAAGAGTAGGGGAGCTGGGGCTCTGGTTGGGATGGCTGTGGTCTTTGAGAAGGGTCCCTGTAGGGAGGCAGCCTCCCAGTGTTCCCACACCGGGATGCGGTACCAGAGGGCCCCTGGCAGGGGCTGGGAGGAGTCTGGCTGGGCTGAGATACGCGCACCAGGCTGCCCAGAGCAAGGCTGCTGGGAGCCAGGCTCGTGGGCGGGTGGGCAGAGCCGGGCCCACCGCAGTCTGAGCACTAACCCCTCTCTCCTCCCTCCCTGCCCCGATTTTTCTTTCTTCCAGCTCTGTGGGAAGGTGGCGGCCCTGCCCTCCGTGAGAAGATGTCCTATGGGTCCATCGCTGGCAGTGGCGGCCTGGGGAGCCACGGCCCTTTTGGGGGACCCTCCAGACAAGGCTATCAGCCCCTAGGTAATGACAGCGGCTGGCAGCGTGGGTGGGGGTTGTAAGGGGATGGCAGTGGGCTGTGTTGTGTTGGTGGGTGTAGATGGGTTCTGTCCCTTTAACCAACACTGCCTTTGACCTGAGACCATGGGTGATGTTGGCCCCACACCCGGGTGGGGCTATTGGTGTGGGGCTGAGTCAGCATCAGGAGAGAACAGACTGGGAGAGGCTGCCTGCCGTGGGGCCGCCCTGGTGTCCGCCGTCATTCTGGACTGAGCTGATTTGCTGGTGCTCAGGGGCACTTGGGGGGCAGAGTAGATGAGTGATCTGGTCTGGTCTTCCTAACGACAGTGTGGAGCAGGTGTTATTTTTCATGGTGTGCACAGGAGGAAACTGAGGCCTGTGGGGGTGATAAGCGACATCCTGGGGCTGTGCAGCTGGTATGGGCGAGCAGGGGTCCCTTCCAGATACTTCTGGGTGCAGAGCCCTGCTCTGATCACTTGGTTGACCGCGTGTGCACCCCACAGTGGACGGTGCTGCTGTCTGCCCGCCTTGCCCCTTGCCCGTGCTCTCCTCCATCCGGAAGGCAGCCCCCTGCTCCAGGTGGCAGGCCCACTGGACCATGTCTCTGTCCTGCCTCTCCCCTCTGGCTCCCAGCATCTGGTCAGAGCAGCCTCCACAGGCAGCTGCCTGGGAGTGGGGAAGGGATGGATTTGGGGTCCCTGAGCTCTTTGCTTTTGTCTGCAGGCTGCACTTGCCCTACCCCGGCTGCTGCCAGAGCCTCTGGCCCTCGTGGGCGGTGGCTCCCTGTCCACCTGGGACCTCCTGAGGCTGGGCCCGAGTTTCTTTCCTTGTGGCTTCTCTGTGGCTCCTGTCCAAGGCTTCGTTCCCAGGGGTGCCTGTTCAGGGAAGCAGGCTGGGCAGGGGGCCATTGCTGGCTCCTTGGCAGCCCCCCTCGCAGAGGGGAAGCAGCACGCACTTGGACGGGCAGCCGGCCTCTGAGTCATCGGTGCTGGTGTGGACTGAGGCCGGGCGGGCTTGAGTCCTTGTGGTCATCCCCGTGGCTGTCTTCCTCACAGCCTCCCTCCTCCTTGCTTGGCTCATTCTGCTGACTCCCTCCCGGCCCAGGCCCAGGGCTCGGTGCTGGGGCACAGTGGTGCCTGGGGCCCAGGCACAGTCCTCCAGGACCGTCCCTCCCCCGGCCTGTCCTTCCTTTCAGCTGGGAGCGCTGGTCTGGCGCTCGCCAGTCTCCTCCCACCACGGCCTCCCGCTTCTCGCCTGGAACATTTATCCAGGTGGCCCTCCAGGTGTCAGGGGCCTGGTGTGGGAAGAATAGCATCTTTGCTCCCTCAAGGAGACGTTCCGGAGTCATCTGGCTCAGCTGCTGTGGAGACCATGAGGGAGGACGAAGGAGAGGACTGATGTGGTGGGAGGGGTGGGCTGTGTCAGCTGAGGTGGTGAGGGAGGACGCCTTGGGAGGAGCCTGGGGAGGAGGCAGCCCAGGGTCCTGAAGGGGCCTGTCCTGTTGAGAAACAGTGTGACTGGGTGGACAGGCTGGTGGGCCAGGCCAGTGTGGCCATGTGGTCCTGGTCACCTGTGCTCTCGTCCCCGAGCAAAGGGAAGCCATCACACGGGTTTCAGTGGGGACAGTGTGAGCTGCGTGATTGACTTTATGTTCTCTGGGATATGGAGTACATGCGAGACTGTGTGTGTGTGCTTGTGTGTGTGCGTGTAGAGTTTAAACTTCACTGTTTAAGGCCCCATGACACAGCCCCAGGTCACGGCCCGCCTCTCCGGCCCACCCCCTCCTCACCCTGCCCGTGTGCGTTCATGGATTTACCCTCGTGTGTGCTCCTGGGACAGAACCGTGTTGCGTGTACATGCCGCTCAGTTGCCTGGACCATGTGATTGTGTTGTCCCTCAGCTTGCTAGTTTTGCTCCTGAGTCACTGGGGTTGCACGTAGCTGTCCCCTTCCGTGTCCCTGCTCTGCAGCGTCTGGTGGTGTGAGTGCGCCGAGCCATCTGTATCTAGTCCCCGTGCGAGGACAGTTAGGGTGTCTGTTTGGGGTCCTCGCATGGGGGTGCACCAGGTGGGTTGCTGGTGGTTGTGCTGATGCTGCTCCCTCTGGAGCGCGCGCCCTGTGCTCTGTCCCCGTCAGTACCAGCCTCCGGGACGGTGGCTTTTGCGGTCTGGGGTGTGGGCTGGGCTCTTCTGGTCCTCATTTCCATTTCCCTGGTAACTGCCGGGCGCGTCGTGTTTTCCTGCGTTGGCTGGGCATTCGGGTCTCTTCTCCGGTTCAGTCTTCGTTTTCCCTTGGGTTTCTCTTGCCCTTACTGATGTGTGAGTTTTCCCTGCCTGTCCTGGGGGTGGAGCCCTGGCGGAGCTGCGAGCAGTTGCCCCTGTTTGTGCTTGCTGTGCGGCGTGGCGCTGCGATGACCAGCATTTTGTCGTTAGCATACACCTGAATTTATCGCTCGTTCTGTCGTGGTTTGTGTTTTTCTGTTTAACTTAATGAATTCTACCACGATATAACAGTGATTTTGCCTTTGCGTTCCTCTAAAGCTTGTATGATTTGTTTTTCAAACGATGTAAGTCTTTTAATCACCTGGATCTGGTTTTGTTTATGGTGTGAGGTGGGTGGGGAGGATGAGACCCTAATGTCATTTTTCTCTATTTGAATAACAGATTCTTCTGGGACTATTTGTTGAAAATCCTGTCCCTTCCTACAGACCTGCAGTGCCAGCTCTGTGACAAATGAAGTTTCCATAGGGGTTCTCTTGGTCAATTTTTCTTCTCCTATGTAAAAATCCATCTTAATTTTCATAGAATTATTATAATTTTTGATATTTTTTAGGGCAAGTTGCTCTATTTGTCTTTCCTCGGAAATGTCTTGGGTATTTTTGGCCTTTTGTTGTTGAACATAAATTTTAGAATCCCTTGTCAAACTTGGAGTTCTGGCTTGAATTGCTTTGCATCTACTGTATTAATATGGTGGAAATTGGCATCTTTGTCTTTCTCAGTCTTCCAATCCATGATCATGTATGTTTTTCTATTTAGTGAGTCTTCTTTAATGTCTTTCAATAAAGTTTTGTAATTTTTCTCATAAAGATCTTACATATCTTTTATTAAATTTGTTTCAACAAAATAAAAACCTACTTTTTGCTGCTGCTCTAAGTGGTACCATTCTGAATATTACGTGTTCCAAGTCTTTGTTGCTGGTTTTTACACATGCAATTGGTTTTTTCTAAAAAAGCAAAGTCCAGAGATTTTATTTAATTTTTAAATGTCTTATTTTTTAACTTTCTAAATGTGGAAAATTCAAACATAGAAAAGGAGACACAGTGGTGGAATGAACCCCCGTGCATGCACTCGACTTGGCCGGGGGTCCACACACAGCCAGTCCACCCTCACCTGTGCCCTCGTGTCCCCCCAGCCCCCTAGGTCATTTTGAAGGCAGTCCCAGACATCCGCATGTCTCATGTCGATGTGTCAGTGTCCCTCTAAGCGAGGGCTCCTCTCTGCATAACTAGATCCCCCTGCGAGGCCTGGCGTTGAGCCCCAGCGCCCGTTCAGATCTCCCGTTACGTTGCAGACGCCCAGCGTGTCCTCAGCTGGCTGGTGGAAGCGGGGTCCTGAGGAGAGCCACGTATGCACTTGACTGACAGGCCTTTGAAGTCTTTCTTAGTCTCTTGATTTGCCTCCATCTTTTTGGTTTTTTTTTCCCTTTGACGTTTATTTCTTGAAGAAACCAGATTTTTCCTGTGGAATGTATTGATTTTTGTCTACTGACTATATCCTACCATTTTGCTGAGCTCTTTTCATTATGTAATAATTTGTCTGTGGAATCTTGAGGTTTCTGTGTAGACAAATGGCATCATTTGTGGATAATGACTGTTCTTTTCTCTTCTTTTCCGATGCTTTCACCTTTTATTTCCTTTTCCTGCCTCCCCGAGCCGTTGGAACCTCTCGATGACGTGGGCTAGAGGTGGGGATTAGCGTCGGGCTGAGCTTTTGGGACAGTAGGCCTGCGTGTTCCTCAGATCTTGCTGGTTTCGCTGTGAAGCCGTCTGGGCCCGGTGTTCTCTCTGTGGAGGGAGCTTTGACTAGCAGACAGTTCCTCCAGCTGTAAACACTCCTCAGGCTCTCTGTTTCTTCTTGGCTCAGTTTTGTTAAATCTTGTTTTTCTGGACCTGTGTCTGCTGCATCTAAATGTTCAAACTTAGTGAAATAACATTGTGCACGAGGCCTCCCATTGGCCAGGGTCACACTGGGCAGCATCATGTGAGGTTAAGGGCACAGCTCGGAAAGCAGCCGCCCTGGTTCCGTCCCCACCTGCCCTGTCGTTTACTCCCTGCACCTCGACTGCCTGGCGGTGGCGAGCACAGGTCCACGGGGCGGGGGGATGGCGGGACAGTCAGCCCACACGAGGCCTGGGGCTGAGCACGCTCGGTCAGGGCTGCACGGGCTCCCGTTCCCGTGGCTGCTGTCTATTACCGTGGGCAGTGTCTAAATCCCGTCCTCTTCTTATTTCTGAGGTTGTTTGTACCTGCCTATTTTCTTCCTTTATAATCAATATTGGCAGAGGCTTGGCAATTTTATAAGCCTCTCCAGAGAAATGACTTTTGGCTTTTTTGATCCCTTCTATTATATGCTAGTTTTAAACGTGATTGATTTCTGCTCATGTTTTTATTATTTTCCTCCCTCTTTCTTTGAGTTCGTGTTGCTGTATTTTCAAACTCCTAAGTTAGTGGTTACTCATTCATATTCAGTTTTTATTCTATTCTCATAAAAGCATTTAAGATTATAAATGTCCAAATCACTGCTTTAGTTGAATATCACACATTTAAAAATATGTAGCATTTTAAATTCTTATTTAGTTGTAAATATTTTCTCGTTTCCATTGTGGTTTCTTCTTTGATCTCAGGACTTTAGAATTGTATTTCATCATTTCCAATGTATGTAATTTTTCCTAGTTGTCTTTTTTTTGCTGAAGAAGATTGGCCCTGAGCTAACATCTGTTACCAGTCTTCCTCTATTTTGTATGTGAGCCCCTGTCACAACATGGCCACTCTGATAGACAAGTGGTGTAGGTCTGTGCCCAGAGCTGAACCCGGGCCACTGAAGTGGAGCGTGCCAAACTTGACCACTAGGCCACCAGGGCTGGCCCTCTAATTTTCTTTTTAAAATGATTTCTAACTTAATTGCATTTCTGTCAGAAAAGGATCTGCTAAAGTTGTCCTGTTTGTTGGCAGTTGTGGAGATAGGGCTGCTTCTGGGGCGCTGGCGTGATTCTGGTTCCTCACCCTCCTCTGTGGGGTGAGCTGGGGAGGCTCCCGGGCAGGATGGTGGGCAGGCGGGGACCCCGTGGCGCGGGAGCAGCCGTGGGTTGCTCTGCCTGCTGTGCGCCAAGCACTGTGGAGCGCACGGGACCTCTAGGCATTTTAGGAGCTTACGGTGGGCTCTGTGTCCCAAATCCCTTCACAGATGCAAGAGCCAACTGGCAGCTTATTAACACACAAAGGACTCACGTGAGTAGAAGGACAGCCCAGAGTCTTCATACAAATGGGCCGGATCTGCGAGCCGATAGGAAACACGGATGATGACTCACCGTGCGTGAGAAGTTCCCAGCCTCGCTGGTGCCCAGAGAGGTGGAAGTTAACCTAGTGAGACACCACAGCGCCAGGCTGTGGTGGAGCCAGTACTTCGGGAGGCGAGGGCACCCCCGTCCCCGCTTCCCAGCCCACCGGCTTCCCCCTCTCGCCCAGCCAGGCCTCTTCTTGGAATGTTAGGAAACAATCAGAGATGTGGGCAGAGGTGTTCGCTGCAGGGCGCCTTATCAGCAAGAACGCAGAAATGCCGTCAGTACCCAGCTTAGGGAGACTGTGGAGTGGGCGACGGTCTGCGATGGGGTACGTACCGCGCAGGCGTTAGGATCAGTTGTGGAAGACGCTGGGCGACCTCCGTACACACCTGGATGTGGTGACACACGTGGTCAGTGAAACAAGCAAAGCCACGTCTACCATCTTCTACTTGCATGAGACCCCCACCTACCACTGTTAACAGTTTTTACTGCTGGATGCTGTGGTTGCACACGATCTTTATTGTTTTCTTATAATTGTCTACATTTAAACTTTTTCCTGTAATTGTGTGTATTATTTTCTATAATCAGAAACAAACAATAATTGTCCCAGCCTCCCCGACCCCCAAAGTTCAAGGCTCATGAGATTCTGGTGGGCAGACTAGACTGGGTCCTCCATGGGTGTCTGGGGACCGTGTGGAGTAACCAGGGGAGGTGGACAGGGCCTTGACTTCTGGTGGCTGGGTGCTAGTGTGGCGAGGTCATTGGGCGGCAACCTGGGCTGCCAGCTGGGCCTGTGGTCTCCCTGCTCCCTGAAGAGGGGCTCTGGGGCCCTGAGCAGATGATGACCCGTCTCGGGGTACCTGGACAGCTGAGCTGCCTCCTTACACGCCAGTGTTTGGCGGCAGTTGCTGGGGCTGGGGTCTCCGGGGCTGGGGTCTTAAGGCCTGGGAGTGTCTGCCTGCAGGGGAGCCTGGCGCGGGTGCTGTAGAGGAGTCCCTTCGAGAAGAGGGGACGTGATGGGCCCTGCCCTCCTGGGAGGTGGGCCCTGTCCTAGAGCCTCAGGATCAGAGCCTCAGACCCACAAAGACACCTGGATGTGGGTGGGGCTGTGGCCTGAGCCAGGGCCTCTCTCACATGCTGGGACTGCCCAGGGCTGCATCTCCTCCCCAGACACCATGGAGAGTTCTCTTGTTCTGACTCTGAGGTCTGGCTGGCTGCACTTCTGTTCTGTGGGAACCTCTGCCCCAAGATAAGCTAGCCTGCCGCCCTGCCTTCCTTCTCCATCCTCCCCCGAGCCAGGTGCTGGAGCAGGAGGAGGAGGAGGAGGATGCAGGCTCAGGGAGTGGGGGATTGGGGCTCTCCCCTGTGTCTGTGGGCTGGAAGGCCCGTTGGCTGCCTGTGTGGTTTGGGTTAGTGCTGCCTGGAGGTGGGAGGATGGACAAGATGGCCTTTGAGACCCTTCCCACCTTCAGGTGGAGTCTAGGTGGGAGCCTTTGGGGTGGTCCTTCTGTCCCTGTCACGCTGGGCTTCACTGTCTCCCTAGAGGGACGCAGAGCAGAAGCCGAACAGGTGTCCCTCACGCTTCCTCTCTGGGGGAGATCGGAGACCAAGGCCTTTTCCGGGAAGGAGCAGCTGTTTCGGGAGCTCAGAGCTGAGACTGGCCGGGGACAGCTGTGTCATCCAGGAGAACTCCTTGTGGCCTTGGTGAGAAGGGCTTCTGAGTCAACCGGGCCAGCCACTGCCTCCTGGAGCGCGCTTCCTGGACACTGCGCTTCTTCTCGAGCGAGCCCTGGGGAGAAGACGGGCACTTGCTCGGCCCGCGGCCCTGGCTCCTGTGGCCTCAGCCTGGCTTGCCCGGCCTCACTGACTCAGGGTGCCGTGGACTGGAAGGCACGTCTCGGCTCCAGGGCTGTTGAGACGGTTTTAAAGGCGCGTCTTAGGCTTGACACATTCCAGCAAAACATGCCCAGTAGTTGTTTTTAAAGAAATTAAAATTATCAAAGAGAAAATTAGGTGTCCTCCCTGGTGGCCCGGCCCCTCGCCTGGCGCCTGTTGAGCGGTTGGGGAGATGGAGAGAGGCGCGGGCGCCCGCGGCACGGTCACTCAGCTCTGTGGCCGTGCGTTGGGAAGAGCACTTCAGTGTGCCGTGGAGCAGTATTCTTGTAAATACAGCAGGGTGGCCCACGCTGGGGTGCTGGGAGATTTCGAATTGCTGTAAACCTTCCCAAAGCCTCATTCTCTATTTCGCACGTCATTGTTGCAGACAGGTAGCACTCGTCCAGGGCCCGGCCTGGTCTGTGGGCCACGTCTGAGGGCCCTGCTCTAGGGGGTTTCTCTCTGGCATTGGGTCACCTTTCCCAATAGCTGTGGTTCAGATAAAGATCTGGAACATCTAAAGTTCTGAACTCCATGCTGGCTTTCAGCAGAAGGAGGTGTTCCAGAGAGGGGGCAGTCAGGGAAGGCTTCCTGGAGGAGGGAAGTCCAAGTGGAGCTTCTCAGCGTGGATGATTAGAGGGCTTGGGGTGCCTGCTGTCCTGTGTGGGGCCCTTGCTCTGCTAGCAGCGCCCTGAGCCGCTCTGTGGGCAGGCTGGGCGTAACCATGAATGTCCCTTGCTGTCCGTAGAGTGCGCTAAATGTTGGACTGAGTATGGAATCCGCCATTTCCCCTGCCCATCGCCAGAGAGCAACCCGCAGGACCCCTGTGTAGGCAAGGATGGGGAAGGTGATCTGGGGCCGGTGGGCACGCCCGGAGGCCCGAGGGCCAGGAAGCGAGGTACTTCCACTGGGATGCAGGGTCTGGGGGTCCCGGGAAGGCTGCTGAGCGCTAAGGAGTGAGGGTCAGCCGGCCGGGGTGGGACGCGCAGGCCTGGGGCTCAGGGCTGCGGCAGGGATTCCAGCCCGTCTCCACACTCACCCCCCAGCCTTTCCCTTCCCCAGGCACAGGGGATGGTGTGGCAGGGCTGGACCAGTGGCAGGAGGGATGTCGCGTGATGGCCAGCACTGTCAGGGCACTGTGGGCTTGCAGGATGAGGCCTGGCCCCACACGGCCGAGAGTGAGGGGCTGCTCGTGCTTGGGGGCTGGGCCTGCACAATGGCCCCTTCGTCCAGATCCTGGGTTCTCCTCACAGCCTGGGCTAGTGAGGGAGCACTGGGTCCTGGGCGTGCGCTTTAGGAGGAGGGGTGGTGGCCTCCGCAGAGGGCGGCCTTCTGGGTGATAGGGACCTGGAAGAGACACGCGGGCTGCTGCTCTGTGAGCTCTCCCCCGGAGAGGCTCAGACATCCCTCCACCCTCAGGGGCCCCTCAGTACTGGGGACTTGGTCCCTGCCTCTGGGAGACTCGTGGTCTGATGGGGGAGCCCTTTCTTCTGCCTTTACAGATCGTCCCTCTGTCCCCAGGCTGGCACCGGTAGGCTAGTGACAAAGGCCTGGAGACCTCGGTGCTGTTTCTGGCCCAGCCCAAGGACCCCTGTGAAGTGAGGAGAGGGAGGCTGTGGGGGTGCCGATGAGCTGGGGGCGGAAGCTACAGACCAGGCTGCCTGCTCCCCGCTCGCTGCGTGGGAGGGGAAGTCAAGGCCAGCAGCTTGGCAGGAAGGCAGGAGCAGAGACATCCTGAGGGGCTCTTGGCCAGGGCGTCCTGGCATGGCAGAGGTGAGGGCTGTCCTCTGATGGGAGGTGTCCTAGGAACAGCCTGATCCTGGCCCCGAGTGCCTTCTGCCTGCGGACAGGAGAGGCCTGTCTCACTCCTCGGCCCCACAGTGGCTGCAGGAGGCAGGCAGGGATGGGAGCCCTCTGTGGAGATGGGCGCTGTGGTCCGGAAGTGAAGTCCCTTGCTGGGTGGCGCCCAGCCGTGCAGTGGCGGGGCTAGCACTTGGAGCCAGGCCTCCGACATCCAGCAGGGAGGGGCAGCGGCCGGGAGAGGCAGCAGTGTCCAGCAGTGTCCTGAAGCAGAAGCCACAGAGGAGGTGCCCCGGGAGCTGCTGCTGGAGCCGCCATCCACACTGGCCCAGGTGCCTTAAACACCTGCCTTTTGGTGCCTTTCCAGGGCCAGGGGTTGCCACCGACGGCAGCGGGACGCCGGAGCCCACCTCGCCCACCTCGTCCCCCTCCGCCGGCCCAAGGAAGGACTCGGCTGCCGGGGCCCATGGCAGGATGGCGGGACCCAGCGCCACTCGGGCCAAGAAGAGGAAGCCCAACTTCTGCCCGCAGGAGACGGAGGTGCTGGTGTCCAAGGTCAGCAAGCACCACCAGCTGCTCTTCGGCACGGGGCTGCTGAAGGCCGAGCCGACCCGCAGGTACCGCGTGTGGAGCCGCATCCTTCAGGCCGTGAACGCGCTGGGCTACTGCCGCCGCGACGTCGTGGACCTCAAGCACAAGTGGCGGGATCTGCGCGCCGTCGTGCGGCGCAAGCTGGGTGACCTTCGCAGGGCGGCCCATGGCCCCGGCTCTGGCAAGCCCCAGGCCCTGGCACTCACGCCCGTGGAGCAGGTGGTGGCCAGAACCTTCTCCTGCCAGGCCCTGTCCTGTGGGGGCTTCAGCCTGGAGCCCCCCAGAGGTGAGTTGTTGTCCAGCTCAGCCCCGCCCACAGCGGGGCAGAGACCCGCCTGGCCTGGCCTGTCCCCGGGGATGCTGCGGCTCCTCCTCCTCCTTAGGGATCCCCTACCCGACCCCTTCACCAGCACCTCCATCGTCCGCATCCTTCCCGCCCCTTCGTCCTCTGCAGCTGCGCCCGGGCGCTCACCCGCCGTCCCTGCACGCCCGCGACAGTTTAAATACCGAGGCGCTTCACAGGGACTTGGCTCCTCCTTAGCTTTCCTCAGCCCTCTCCTTCACCCCACAGAGCAGAGGGCTGGGCTGCACGGACAAGACGCAGCTCCCTTCTCAAGGTCACCTGGTTCCTGCTTTTGACCATGACCAGCAGTCAGAAGTACATTTTCTGTCACTGCCTGCGTTTTCACACGCCTGAAACGCAGGATCTCAAGCACTGCTGACCTCATGCCATTCCATGCGCCGACCTCTCTGTGCTGTCCTGAGCCGCTCTAACCGCACTGTCCTACCCTGTTTGGTAAATAAAATGTTGTGCTGACATTCTGACCTGGTCTCACGACTGGGCATCGGGGCTAGTGTTTGGAACGCGTGGCACTGCTGCTGGTGTGACATCCGGAAGAGGCCTCAGTACAGTGGGGCCGACCCTGCAGCATCAGGAGGGGCAGCTAGGGAGGGAGGGTTAGGGAGCCCGGCTCACCTCGGGGCCTCCTGGGGTGCAGACAGAGCCCTTCCCTGGGCCATGTTCCGGGGGTGTGTCCCTCTGAGGGTCTGACGTCTCACAAAGGCCCCAGTCAGGCACGGCGGGTTGGGGAGGTTGATGGAGGTCAATGTGGGCCCAACGTCTGGGAGCTTAGGTGCAGTGCGTTCTGGATGGGCTGGGGTGGTATGCTGTCTGGGTGTGCGCAATCCGCGGGCACGCAGGGCTGCAGAAGTGCTGTGTGAGGCCATTGTGAGTATGCAGAGGATGAGGGTGTTGTGGTCCCCGTGGTGGACTCCTGCTGCACGGGTGTCAGGTCTGCATTCTGCTGTGGGAGCTGCCCAGATAGATCGTGCCCTCTGGGACTGGCCTGGAGCACGGGGCTGCAGCAGGTGGCTACCGCTCCCCTTGAGTTGCCAGCCCAGATGTGCTCTCACGCTGAGCCGTGTGTGCAGCAAGGACGAGGTGGTGCTGGGCATGGCAAAACCTCTCCTTGTGGCTGTGGGTGGGGCTCGTGTCCTGTGCTGTGGGGAGCACCCCTGCCTCTTGCGCTGGGGCGTGGGATCCCGTCTTCAGCCCGGGCTCCCCTCTGTGCTGTCCCGGGTGAGGACAGGCCCTGTGGGGCAGGGAGTGTTGTGAGGCAGTGGTCACGTGCAGGGCCTGGGTGATGCAGAGGGCTGCTGTCCTGGGGCCTCGGGCTCCGGGACCCTTGGCTTTCACGTGGAGAGGCCCTCCTGCCTCCTCACAGGTGCCCTCAGAGTCAGGGGCTGATGAGGAGTGTGTGGGTGGCCATGCCTAGGGCTCCCGGAGGGTTGGGCTCAAGCTTGCCAGGAGTGATGGCCAAGTGGATGTGGTGTTGACATGGTATCAGTGATGTCAGTGGGGAGGCAGTGCTGGGGGACACGGTGGGAGTGGGGTGATGCTCCCCTCTCTGCCTGTTGTCCAGTTCTGTGTCCCAGGCCTCTGGTCCCTGGGCCTCCTGCCCTGACCCAGGCTCTAGGAGCATGCTCTTTGGCTTGGGGTCAGAGGGCAAGGGCTGGAGGGAGGGCTTAGGCCCCAAGGGCCAAGGTCCTGGTCCGCCGCTGCTCTGCAGGGGTTCTCGCTGGATCCCCTCTGCTCCTCTCAGCTGTCCACCGCTGTTCCTTCCTGAGTCCCCTGCATACTCACCAGCACTCGTTGTTACTGGTTGCTGCTGAGAATCCCTTTGCCCTTGCCCTCTCAGGAGACGTGCGTCTGGACTGTAAGCCTGGGCAGACACCCCAGATGTGCATGGGGTGTGGAGGGTGCAGGGGCCTGTGCCAGAGAGCAGTAGAGCCGTGGGGACAGGTAGGAACCGAAGGTCCAGACTGTAACCCAGGAGCTGTGATGAGCGGCTGAGCCCGAATACGGAGAGTTAGAGACGGGAGGGCAGATGCGTGCCTCCTTGGTCCTGGGTGGGCACGGAGTTGGGTCTGAGGGGGCATTTCCAATTCCTCACATAGTCTTTGGCTTGAAACTGGGCCGGAAGCTACAGGAAGACCTTCAGAAATGAAGCGAGGTCGACCTAGGTATTTGACTGGCAGCCCGCACGGGCTTCGTCTCTGCTTTCGGATGCCAGCCCGTGCCTTAGTGGTGTGGGGATGCTTGGTGTGGGGGTCTGGGCGCCGCTGCCCTGGTGTCCTCGTGGCCCCTGGTATCCTGGAAGGTGCATGCTGCCTGTGTGCCGGCAGGGGTCACAGAGCGCTGGATCCCTGAGAGCAAGGGCCTCTGCTCTGTAAAGTGGGGTCTCTGAACCCCCTGGGCTGCTGTGATCAACAGGGGATGATAAGGGGCCAGGGCCACCCCACGGGGCCAGCAGACCTTTGCTCCCTGATCGCTCCTGTGTTCTTCCCAATGGGCAGTGACCCTGCTTGCTGCCTCCTCCGGGACCAGAGGCTGCCCTGTGCCCAGCCTTGGCCGCTCGCCCGCACAGCTGTCTGCCTCCCTGGGGCATGCGGATCCGGAGCCTGGCACTTGGACCCTGAGCACTTGGGTCCCACTCTGGAGAGGCCCATTCACTCCCCTCCCTTCAGCCCCATCCTGGGTCTCCACAGTGTCCCCGTGTTGGTGCTGGTGCATTTGGCTGAGGTCACGCCGCCTCGCTGTGTGGGGGAGTGAGCTGCACACTCCCCACAGCCCTGCCCTCTGCCCCTTCACTTTCCAGGGCCTCTCCTGTAGGAGCTTGTTTCCCTGGGGCCCTAGGTGGGGCGGGGGCAGGTGCACGGCTCCCCACAGGGCTGCTCTTACAAGCCCTGGCCTCCCGGTTGTGTCCAGACACGTCCTCTGCACAAGGCCTGCGTGGGCTGCCCTGCCCTCCGTGTGACCTGCCCTGGCGTCCCGCCTCCCGGGGTTCCTGAGCGCAGGTGACAGGGTGGGCAGTGTGGCCCCGGTGGGGGTGCTGCAGGCACGTCTGCCCCCTGTGCTGCTGCTCCTCGCTGGGAGCCCTGCGGCCGGGCCCAGACCTGGGTCTGCCCACTCAGCCTTCCCTCCCAGAGCCCTTTGCAGCCTTTGTCTGGAGCCTGGAGGGCTGCTTCTTCAGTAGCGGGGGCCTCCCGGCCTGGTGCCTGCATACCCACGCCTTGTCCGTGGCAGACACTGCCCATCAGTCACAGCGCCATGAGCCACTGACCGGCACAAGTGGCTGCGGCATCTTCAAGTGGCCTCAGCAGCTGCCTGGCCGGGGCACCACCTCCCTGCCCTGCGCAGGCTCTTGGCTGCTCCCACTTCCCCTAGCCCCGTCTCCCATGCCCGGGGCAGCGAGGCCATCTCCTGAAGAGCGGACGGTCCCTGTCCCTCCTCTTCCCAGCGCTTCCCGCTCCTCCTCCAGTGTCCATAGCATGGGCCCAGGCCTGAGGGTTCGTTGAACAGCCCGTGACAGACATGCTTCTCGCCGCCAGCTCCGCTCCTGGGATGCCTGCTTTCTGAGTGTTCACCGTGGGCCACACAGGCTGGTCCTGGGGCCGGCCACCGGGTGCTCCTGGTGAACCTCTTCCAGTCACGTGCCAGGATTGGGATTTCTCTGTTTCTCCTTCTGGGCCCACCAGCCGTGCTCTCCATATTTTGAAGCTATGGTGACGGGTGTGTGAGTTTCAGAATGGGGATGTGCTCGCGGGGGACTACCCCGTTATCTCCATTCACTCTGTGTCCATCAGCTGGATGTGACCAGGGACCCTCGCGTGCTGGAGTGGTGGGCTGGGCACCAGTGACCGGCCAGGTTATGCAGAAGCTAGCAGCTGCTCACATGGGTCAGAGGCGAGAAGTCCCAGTTACCCTGCGGAGGCCAAGCTGTGAGGGTGGAGCCACTGGGCATGCTGGGACCTGACCCTTGCTGGGGTCACGTAGTGTGGAACCCCCACACACCCCGCATCTCATCTGCAGGGAGGCTGGCGATATCTGGGGAACGGCCTGGCCTGGGCCCCGAGCCTGTGCGGGCACTGTGTTGGGCGGACCCCAGCGGGCTGTGAGGAGAGGCAGCTGTCACCCCACTCGACAGTGAGGGGTTGCCACCCCAGCTTAGTGGGGCTCTAGGTTTTACCCAGGCCCGTCTCACTCGAGCTGAGAGGTGCTCCTGCTTCCCCTGGCTTGTCCTGCATTTGTGGTGCTGTGGGGTCACTTGATCTCCTCTTGCCTGGGACCCCAGGCACCCCATCTTTCAGTCCGGCCCTCAGAGGGATGTGGGGAGCTGCCTGGCCTCGGGTGGTGCTATGGTGGGCAGAGCCCCTGCAAGTCAGCTCCCCCAGTGGTCTGTGTGCGGGGCAGGTGGGGGGGGCTGTTCGGCCCCAGGGGTCTCCCTGTGCTGACTGTGGGGTGTCCTGTGGGTCCCCTCCCGCTGGCCTGCTGCTGCTGCAGGTGCCTCTGGGACCTGGGGAAGGGAGGGCAGCCCGCTGTGCAGACCCCGCGACATGACGCGATTGCCCACTGTGGGGTCCCTTCTCTCTCTGCCTCGGGCAGAGGACGACGGCGCCTATGGCAGATGTGGGAGGCGGCGCCTGCCAGAGGGGCCACGTTTCCTTCCCCTGGTCCTTGTAGAAAGTCTTGTTACCCCTGCCCGCAGTGGAAGCGGAGGGGGTGGGATGCTGAGAGAGAGGCCGATGAGCCCCTGATGTTTTATTGTATCTTACCACGTGCGGGGAGTCATTGAGGCAGGCAAAGAAGCAGCTATGCAATGGTGTTTCCTCCTTCCGTTTCGGGGTGCCGTCGGGGAGGGACTGGAGGACGAGGGCGCCCCTCCCTGGGCTCCTTCAGGGCATGTTGCTTTGTTCAGGAGATGTTTCTGGGACACTTAGTTGTGTGAAGGGAAAGGTGGACAGGCTCTGTCCTTGCCCTGAGAGAGACACCCTGGCCTGTGGGGCGAGGTGGAGGTGGCCCCCAAGGGGCTTCCCCGCCGAGGCTGAGCAGAGGCGTGTGCTTCGGCCTGCCCCTCATTTAGTGAGGATGGGGCTTTATCCAAATGCAATTTGTGTGCAATTCAGTGTGTCCCCTTTAGGGTCCAGTTAGTGAGATGTGCCGGGACACATGCCGCCTGGCTTCCCCCAGCGAGGGTGCGGCTTGTTCGTCCCAGGACCTCCGGCGCTACCCTGGGCCCCCGACTCACCCACTCATTTGCTGCCGCCGCTCTGGGCTGGCTCTTTGCAGAAGGCCGCCGCCCTGGGCTGGCTCTTTGCAGAAGGCCGCCGCTCTGGGCTGGCTCTTTGCAGAAGGCTGCGGCCTGTGCTCTTTCACATCCAGCTGCCTTCTTCCTCCCGACGTGTTTGAGGACTGTCCGTGTGTCGTGTGTATGAGCAGTGCATCCTTCTGCGCAGGAGTGGACGTGGGGCCGTTGGTGTCATGTCCTCCCATGGTAAGTGGTCTTGTCGTTGCCAGCTTTTGGCTGAGTAAAGGTGCTGTGAGCATCTGTGTCAAATCGGTGCGGACAAACAGGTTTGGGATAAATACCTAAGAGTTGAATTGCTGTTCATATGCTGAGTGTAAGTTTGACTTTTAAAAAAACTGCCAAGCTGTTTTCCAGAGTGGTGGTTCCATCTTCACTTCCCACGGCAGCAAGTAAGAGCCGTGCGCTCAGCGTGCTGGCCGGCACTGGCTGTGGGCCGTCGTTCTGACTGGAGCCCTTCTGGGGGCGGTGTGTGCTGGGATCTCCTGCCGTTCCAGCGTGCTGTTCCTTGATGCCGAGTCCTGTCGTGTGCTCACCGGCCATCTGTGCCCCGCTTTGGTGCAGTGTCTGCTCACATCTGTCACCCGCTGTAGGCTGGGCTGTTGGCCTGATCACGTTGCGTGAGCTCACTCTGGATTCTGGCTATGGGGGACTCGTCAGATATCTGTACTGCAAACCTTTCAGGCCTGGCTTCTCTTTTCTTGTCTTAACTGTCTCTTTGGAAGGTCAGAAGTTGTACGTTTTGATGTTATTGGTGTTTTCTTCTATGGTTTTCGCTCTTTGTATCCCACCTAAAATTTCTTTGCCCACAGCAAGGTCCTAAAGTATTTTTTTTAAAGTTTTATGGTTTTCGTTTTTACATCTAAGTCTATAATAAACGTTGAGTTTGGTTATCGTGGGGCTGAGGTTCAGTGGATGCCCAGTTATCCAGCACCATTGGCTGGAAAGACTCTCCTTCCCCGTTGAATTCCCTCGGCACTTGTGTCTGAACGCAGGTGACCGTGTGCCCGTGGGGAGTCCTTCTGTTCCCGTGGCTCTGTGTCTCTGCCTGTGCGGCCCCACAGCGTCTCGATGACAGTCACCATGAAGTGAGTCTTGGAATGAGCCGGGAGTGATTTCCTCCTCCTCTGTTTCCTGAAAGAATTTGTGCATAATTGGTGTTATTCTTCTCTTAAATGTTTGGCGGATTTCACCTGAGAAGCCGTCTGAGACGGCAGTTCATTGTAAGACTTTACGCCACGGTGTCTTTCCTGTGAGATGCTAGCCACGCTCTCTGTCTCTTCTCAGATGAGCTTTGATTGTTGAGTGTTTTCCGCGGAACGTGCCCGCGCCGTCCCCTTAGTTGTCAGAGTTACTGGCGTGACGTTGTTCATGAGAGCCCTCGGCTGTTGCGTGGACGCCTGTGGGCTGCGGAGTGAGATCTGTCCTTTCTGATAGCGCTCATTTGGGTCTTCTCCATTTTCTTCTCAATTAGTCTGGCTGTACGTCTGTCAATTTTGTTGATTGTTTCAAAGAACCAGATTTTGATTTCATTAATTTTCTCTGTTTATGCCCGGTGTCGATTTAGTTGATTTTTGCTCATCTTTGTTGTTTCGCTCCTTCTGCCTGCTTTGGGGTTAACTTGCTTTTGTCGGATAATTGGTTTGAGACCTTTCTTCCTTCCTAATATAACTGTTTATTGCTATAAATGTTCCTCTGTGTATTGCTTTACTTACACAAATTTGTGTATATTGTGTTTTCATTTTCTTCAGTTAAAAATATTTTGTAATTTCCTTTGTGATTTCTTCTTTTACTAATGGTTATTTAGAATGTGTTGTTTAATTTTCAGGTAATTCTCTATATTTCCAGACATCTTCCTTTTACTGATTTCTAGTTCAATTCTGTTGGGGTCAGAGAATATATTTGTATGATTTCAGCTATTATGAATATAGCGAGACTTGCCTTCTGGTCTGAAATGTGGCGCATCCTCGTGTGTTCCATGCGCACCTGACGAGAATGTGTATTTGGCGGTTGTTGGGTGGAGAGGCCTGTAACTGTCATTCAGGTCGGTTGATGAATAGTGTTGTTGAAGTCTTCGTACCCTCACTGATTTTCTGTCTGCTGGTTCTGTTAACCACCGAGAGAAGGGTGTGACAACTCTGACTGCAGCTGTGGATTGGTCTGTTTCTCCTTTCTAGTCTGTCAGTTTCTGCTTCATGTGTTTTCAAGTTGTGAAATTAGGTGTGTGCGTATTTAGGACTGTTCTGTTTTCTTCAGCAGTTGACCCTTCTATCATTGTAAAAATGTCCTTTTTACCCCTGTTCTGAGTTCTGCTCTGTCTCATGATAGTGTCGCTGCTCCGGCTTCCTTACGATTACTGTTTAAATGATAGAATTTTCCAGTCTTTTGATTTATAAGCTGCATCTCTAAAGTCGGTTTCTTGTATTCAGTTACAGTAGAGTTTGCTTTGAACCCTTCTGAGCATCTCTGCCATGGATTGGAGTGGTCACAGAGTGCCTGACTCTGGAGTCTGCACTCCCCCGTGCGGAGCCCCTGGCCACCCGGGGACTGCGTTGGACGACTCAGGTTGAGACCATTCTCCTTTGTGTAAATACCGGTCTGTTGAGATTAGCATCTCCCGTCTTGATACTTGCTTTCTATGGTTCCCTTCTGTTCTCTTTTTTTTTTCTTTCTCTCTTCCTTCCTCTTTTGGAGGAACTGAGTGTTGAGTGTTCTGTTGACTGCGCTGATGGCTTATGAGCCACCAGACCTGTTCGCTTTGATTTTTGATGATTGCTTCAGAGTTTACAGTTCACTTTTGGCTTCTCACAGCCACCCGTCAGTCGCACAGAGAGCACGCACCTGCTTTTAGCACTTGACACCATGCCCCTGCATCCCCGACAGACGCCGCTGCCCTCACACGTTCGCTCCTCGCCCGATAGGAGCAGCGTGTCACTGCTAATAACACTTTATTGGTCCTACTTCAATAATCAGTCATCTCTTAAGTAAATTGAAAATGAGACAGAGCATCTCTTCATCGGCCTTCATCCTGGCCCCGGCGGGGGCCCTGCGGCCCCTTACGTACGTCCACCTCACCTTCCTTGTTTCTGCCCACCTGACGAGCTTCGCTTAACACTTCCTGGAGCAAGTCTGGCTGGAGGCGATTCTCTGAGCATTTCTTTGTCTACAATAAATCTTTATTTTGCCTCTATTTTTGAAATATCTTACCTGGGTATGGAATTCTGGCTGAAGGGTTTTCCTTCTCTTCCGCGCCTGAAGGCCGTCTTTCTGTCGTCTTTGGGCTCCTGTGCCGCCCGACGGAGGAGGAAGTCCCTTTCTATTTTGTTCTTCAGCGTGCCACTGTGTGTTTTTCTCGGGCACCTTTTAAAGTTTCTTCTTTATCACAGGTTTTCTGCAGTTTCACCTATAATGTGCCTTGGGCTTTTTATTTTTAATGTTTATTCTGCTTGGGACTTGCTGAAATTCTCAGGATCTCAGTTTATAATTGCGCCATCTTTGGTGACTCTTGGTCCCTATTTCCTGACCCTCCTTCTGTGTGTTTGTCCCCTCTGCGGCTCTCCCCGCACGTGTGTGGCCGCTGGACGCTGCCCCAGGTCCCGCGGCTCCTGCACTTTGTCCAGTCTTTTCCTCTCCGAGTTCCCTCTTGTGTCGCTTCTGTTGTTGCTCCTCAAGGTCACCATCCTTTACTTTTCAGGCTCCGAGCTGTGCTAGTCCCAAGCAGGCACCGTCTGATGTCAGCCTTGTCCTGTGTCTTCACGAGTTCCGTGGGGTCTTCTCCGCGTCCTCCATCTCCCTCTCCCCGGGCAGGCGTGCCCTTCGCTCCCATGAGCACTCCACACTCTCCACACGTGCTTCCCCGCTCCTTCCATCGTCTCTGTCTGTCTCGTGTCTGGGCCTCGTTTTCTGCCGGCTGCTTTTTCTCCTGGGGAGGGCCACGTCTCCCTGCTACTTTGTGAATTTCGTATCCTTTTGCGCTAGGTTTGGTGGTTTTCCTTTGAGGAGGATTGGTCTTTGTCCCAGGGACAGGAAAGTTACAGTGGGGCATTTGAGTCTTTTCGAGATTGTTTTAAAAAGCTTTAGGGCGCTCCAGAGTAGCCCGCACCCTAACCCTGACCCAGCCCCACTCCTCAGGTGTGACCCTCTGTGGCCACCGCTGCACGCCCTGGGCGCTCAGTGAGGTCTTGTGCGCTCCCTGCCTGCGCCCTTCGTTGATTCCTGGCTCCGTGTGAGAGAGGAGCATTGTTGGCTCACAGGTCCCTGGTCAGTGCCCTTTTCTCAGAGGTCGTCCTTTCCTTGGCCGGTGGGGTCTCTCCCTGTGCACACGCAGAGTGTATTTGGCCAGAGACCCAGGGCACTGGGTGCAGGTTCCTGGAGCTCCCTCTGCCTCGCCGTCTCTCCTTGGTCCCCTGCCCCGGGGAGCTGCTGGGTCTTGAGGCCCCGGCATCCATCTCCTGCCCAGAGACGCTGGGCTCCACCCTAGTCATCCTCCCGGTTCCGCAGGCTGCACCATCTCCTGCTTATCGGAGAGCTGGGGGACCGTGCGGCTCCTCTCAGGCTGGAATACTGTTCCCAGGCTTGTCCCTCATCAGGACTGTGTTTCCCATCTTTATTCCAGCTTTTAACTGTTTACAGGGGAGGGCGATCCTGGCCCCCGTTTCCCTTATGACAGAAGCTGAAGTGCTCTCACGGCATTATTTCCTGAGAACTTGGCTTATGTCTTTGGTTTTAATTTCTACATACTATTGGCCCCCAAATTCCTGTCTCCAGCACATACCTCTGACCTGAGAATTGCCCACATGGTCCCATGCTGACCCAGAGGCACCACCTTCGCCCCCTGACCAGAGTGACCTCTTCCTCGCCCCCGATGCCTTCCATCCCGGCCGCACTGACCACATACCTGGGCTGACAGACGTGAGGACACCACGAGGACACCCGCCGTCCTCCCATCACTTGCCCCTTCAGTTCCACCTGTCCGCAGTTCTGTCAGCTCTTCCCCGAGGCCTCAGGTAGCCTTCTCACCACCCTTGCCACCACCAAATTCAGGCCCTATTGTCACCTGCACTGAACGCAGAGGCTCGACTACTATTTCTGCAGTAAGTGTCCCACTGCCCACCTGCCTCGGTCACACAGTGCCCACCATTGGTTGTGAGATCCAGGAGCGCATGAGGCAGGATAACCCGTGCATTTTGGGGTTAACCTGAGCCTTCCACTAGACTCGCAGTGTGTGTCTGTTAAGTTTCCAGCCCTTACTTCCTGCGGTGTGTTTGTGTAATAGGTAAAGAAGCGGGTAAGCTGCTGGAGCAGAGGCCCTGAATAAGATGGAGCATTCGTCTCCCTCCTGCAGCCGTCCAGCTGTCCCGGCCGTGAGGCAGCTCTGCTCCCCAGGGCCACTGGGGGCCCCAGGCTCCTTCCAGCTTGTGGTTCTGTGCCCCTAGGGTGTTGTCTTCATCTGCCCGGTTGAGGCAGAGTCCCACCCATCACGTCCCAGCCCAGGAGGAGGCGTGAGAGGCAGTCACGGGTGGCATTTCCTGTTAAAACGTGAGGAGAAACAGTGTGCTCACTTCTCAGATCCCAGGGGTGAGAACTGAGTCACGTGGTTGCTCTTGGCTGCAAGGGAGGCTGGGAAGTGTCCTCTGCTGCTCTGTGGCCAGGCACCTGGGACAAAGGAGAGGCTGGGTCTGAAGGAGACAGCTCTAGTTGCCCGACGGCCTTAGGTGGCATCCCCCGTGGCATTCCTTCAGGCTGAGGTAAGAGGCCTCCTGTCTTCCCTCTTGCCTTCCCTGGATTCCACGGGAGGCCAGAGGCGGTCCTGCAGCTGTCCTTGCTCCAGGGCCGGACCTGCCTTGTGTCTTCAGAATATTTGCACATTTCCTCCTACTCTCCCTGTAGGTCCACATTAACTCTCAAGGCAGCTGGCTGGCAGCCACCCCCAGCCCTGGTTTTCACGCCTGCCCACGGTGGCTCTAGGTGTTTACCAAACCCCACAGCAGCCATCGGAAATAGCCAGCTGCAGCTGCTGCTGTTGCCAGGCTGGCACACCCACTGCTTCCATCCCGAGGCGGGGCCTCTGCAAGCTGCTTGCGTGGGGCTCTGCATCAGAGCCTTGGCACTTGCCTGCTGGGCTGGGGACAAGACCGGCCCTGGAGGCAGCCCCTCAGGGCAATTTTACCCAGCCCTCTGGCTTCTGCCTGCCCCCTGCCCACTGTACTCCAGGCCTGCCTGTGGGCGCCTGCAAGCCCCAGGGCTGCCTTGCCCCTAGGACGGCTCTGCAGTGATTCCTGCTACTGGAGCGGGGGCTGGCGAGCCCCAGAGCCGTGCGCCCTCTGGACCACAGCTGGGCCAGCCGCTGGCTCTGCTCCTTGTCAGAGGCCACCTCACTGCCCGCAGCCTGCTCAGCCGGGGCCCTGCTGCTGTGTCTCCGTGGCGTTCTCCCCGAGAGACGGGCCAGCTGCCCTGCGTGCTGTGGCTCCTCACCTTTCTCAAGGCTGCAGCTCCCATGCCGCCTCTGCTCTTTCCTCGTGGGGCCCGGGCCACGCAGCCTCTCCGAGCTGAGCGGCTTCATCCGAGATCGGGACAGAACGTCAGAGCCAATCAGCCAGCGTTATCTGGAAAGACACACACTACACAGGGTCGGCAGCTCCATTGACAGGCAGTCCGGCCCCGTCAGACGGGCCGCTGGCCCCGAGGGCAGGACTTGCTCTGGGTTAGGGGAGGGCTGGCCAGGAGTGAGCGGGCGGACGGTGCTTGAAGGGCTGTCCAGAGGAGCATGGCTTTGAGAAGGGACAGCGAGCTGGTAGCAGATGCTCTGCGTTTCCTGCAGAAGGTCTGTTTACCCCAGTGTGAATGGCTCCTGGAGTCGTCTACACAGAGACATCGAGAACAGGAAGGATTCTTGGAGCCAGATAGTTCCTCCTCTTCATTCCGTAGACAGGAACGAGGCCTGGGAGCTAGCATTGCCTGAGCCCCTGCTCTGCGTCTGTCCTGTAGAAAAACTCACGTCAACCCTCCCTGGGGGTCTCATCCCCATTCTGCAGGTGGGAACAGTGAGGCTCCCAGAGCCCAGGAGGCGGACCCCAGATCCCGAGAGCGCGCATGGCAGGCTGGGCTTGGGAGCCAGACCTGTGGGACCTGAAAGCACCTGTTCATGAGGGGGGTATGTGGATGGTGTGCGGGTCTCCTGCCTCCTAGAACGGGCCCTCCCTGCTCTGTGCCTCCCTCCTGCTGCCCTGGCTGGACCTGGCACAGGTCCGGCCGCTTGTCTTGTCGTGGAGGCTCAGCCACTCTGGGCCGTGCGGGCTCTTCCAGCCGCAGGGGCACTGGAGGTTACTGTTGTCTGTTCTGGAACTTCTATCAGTTGGGTCCTACAGTCTGTGCTCTGGGGTCTGGCTGCTCTCCCTCGGCTCGGTGCGTGTGAGTCTGCCCACGTGGTGCGTCCTTCTCTGCGGCCCTGTCGTGGGCAGGCCCTGGGCCTATGTGCTCCGTCCACGGGCAGGCGCGCCCTTTCCAGGTTGTGAGGAGGAAGCTGCTGTGAATGTCTTACACCAGCTTTCTGTGGACATGTTTGTGTTTCTCTGCGTAAATACCTGGTGGCCTTGCTGGGCGGCGGGTGGGCGGTGTCTAACCTTCAAGGGACGGCAGACCTTTCTGTGAGATTGGGCTGTCTTCTACTCGGCCTAGCAGCCTGGGAGCAGTCCGGTCCTCACCAGGATGTGGTGTCCACACACATTTGGTATTTCTTTTGAGATAAAATTCATACAACCTAAAATTCACCATTTTAACCATCCTAAAGTGTACAATCCAGTGTTTTTGAGTATATTCACAGTGTTGTGCAACCATCATGATTATCTAATTTTAGAACAGTCCATCACCCCAGAAAGAAACCCCACACTTGGCAGCACTCCCCCGTGCCCCCTCCCAGCCCCTGGCAGTCAGGAGTCTGCTTTCCCTGCTTGTGCCTTTGCCCCTGCGACCTGGGCACTTCTGCAGGGGTTGGACAGCGTGGGCCTCGTGTCTGCTCCTTCCACAGGCAGGCAGCCTTGAGGCTCAGCTGTGTTGTGGTATGTGTCATTGCTCGTTCCTTTTTGTGGCTGAAGGGTGTTCCCTTGTCAGGATGGACCGCACCTTGTCGTTGGGTGACGGGCGCGGCGTCGTCCCCGCCCTGTGGCTCGTGAGCAGAGCTGCGCGCGCATCTGCAGGCCTTCACGCAGGCCCCGGCACTCATCTCTCTCGCGTGTGCCCGGCAGTGGTGTTGCTGGGCGTGCTTGGGCAGATGGCACCTGGTGCTAGGCCTTTCAGAGGAGCCGTCCTCTGCTTTCCTCTCCCTCCTTTGGGTTGTGGGCGCACGTGCGCATGCAGGCTCACCGTTCCAGCTCTGAGCTCTGCCCGACCCTGGCGGCCAGCCAGGAGGGGTGACTGCCACCTCTCAGCTTGGGAGCTGTGAGCAACCAGTGGTGCTGGTCTCCTGTGGGCAGCACAGTGAACGTGTGTCCTCCCCTGTCCTCTTTTCTTGCAGCCACCCAGGTGGATCCGGGTGACCTCCAGGAGCTGTTCCAGGAGACGTCAGCCAATGTCTTCCGAATCAACTCCACCGGTGAGTCTGTACCCAGGCCCAGCCGCGTCCTGTCCTGCCCCCACCTGACTGACTTGGGCCGCCGAGAGTACCACGGGAGGTCGGGGTGACACTGGGGGTGGTGGGTGTGCCCATGGCCTTCCTCCAACTAGGCCGCCTGCAGTCCAGGCCCAGGCATCTCAGGACGGGCGGGCAGGCCAGGTCAGTGAAGGCAGAGCGTGTCGGCCTCAGGGCAGCATGGGGGCAGGCCTGCCGTCCTCCCACCCAGAGGCTGCTGCACCCTCAGCTCTGCTCCTCTCTCACGGTCACATGCCCTGTGCGACCTGGACGAGGCCCCAAGGGGAAGGAGCATGTCAGAGCCTCCCTTAGACAGGCAGTGCTGGCTGACTCACAGGTCACAGGCCGGGGGTTGGGGGGCAAGAGCCACACCCCAGAGGGCCAGGTCAGGGCTTGCCCTCTGCTCCTGCAGTGTGGGGACACGTTGGTCAAGCAGGAGAGGGGAGGAGAGGAGCCCTCCGCCTGACCTAGGGCAAGGCCCGCGGGGGGCCGCTCCCAAGAGCCCTTGAGCCCCATGTGAGCCCAAGAGCCTGTCCCAGGGCAGCTGGGGAGAGGGGTCCTGTCCGGGGGCTCTGCTGGGGGTTCGGCAGACTGAGCGAGAGGGCCTGGGCACTGCCCGGCCCTGCTGTCCTGGCTCCCACAGGTCCTTCACTTGGGTGGTCTCCCTGGCCCTGACCCCCGTGTCCTTGGGCCCCTGCCCTGCCTCTGCTGGGGGTGCGGGACATGCCTGGGGTCTGGGGGTCACCTGAGGAGCTCCCTCTGTTCCTTATGCCTGTCCCCTTCTCTCGGCAGTGACCTCATTGGAGCAGAGTCTCCGTTCCCTGGGGACGCCGAGTGACACGCAGGAGCTACGGGATAGCCTGTGAGTGTGTGCCTGTGTTCAGTGTATGTGGGTGTCACGGGTGTGCCCTGCACTGTCCACACACTGGCCCCACAGCTGCCTGGACCCCACATCCCCGAGGGCCAGCCTGCCTGGTGCTGGAGCCTGAGGCTGAGCTCACGCTGGGTGTCACCCTCCATTGGAGGCACACAGATGTGCCCGCGCCCCTCTTAGAAGCTCAGGTGTCCTGTGTTGCCCACAGAGAACACACACACACCCGTGTGCAGGATCACACTCAGGTGGCGGGACATGCGTTGGCATGCACACTTTCTGCCCCACTATCTCCACACATGTCTGCCATGCACCAGAGCTCAGTGATGGGGCTGCACACTGAGTGGGTGCACATGGCACAGGAGTGCTGTCTGCACAGCGGTTTGCAGGTGGTGGACTCAGGCTGGGTTGGAGCCAGGATTTGTGTTTTTGATTTCTCCTCTGCTAGGGTCCCACTGGGCATTCCTTTTGGGGTCACCCAGAAGCCGGCCCTGGGTTGGCCTGGTGAGGCTGCGGGTCTGGGAGGCGGTTCGGCTGTGACAGATGGGCTCCTCAGGTGCGGTGCTGTCTGCAAGCTGGAGCCCTGGGTCCCTGGGGAGGGAAGGGCGATCCCTGCAGGCCACCCGGCTGGCACAGGGCAGGCCAGCTCTGTGTTCAGGCCAGCCCGGGCCCAGCGCCTCTCCACAGGCTGTGAGGCCCTTCTCAGGGGCCCCGAGGAGCCCCCAGTTCTCCCGGCAGCAGTCTCAGTGTGGTGCAGGGTGGGCAGCGCGGGGGGGAGCCAAGGCCTGTGTCGGAACCCCTGTTCCCTCCGCCGCCTCCTTATCTGGGGCTCCCGGGTGGGTCATGACGCCTCTTTGAGTTTGAGCCACCTTGCCTGCGAACAAGGACGGTGTGGGGTGGTGGACTGAATGTGCTCTGAGAGGCGCGGCTGTGGACAAGACCGTGTGTCTCTTCTTGGCATCGACGTCTGTTGGAGAGGTGGGGGCCCTTCTTCCAGGCGAACCACTGCACTAAGCCTGAGCAGCCCCAAGGAGGCCTAGGTGCTTGGACAGAGCTGAGCCCCACACCCCACATGGAGTTGCATGGAGCCCCATGCTTGGACCCAAGGATTCTCTGCCTCCTCCTGTTGTCACGCAACCCTGCCCCACCTGTGGACCACTGGTGCTTCCTGGGTTGGAGGAGTCCCCGCAGGGCATAGTGGGGAGGGCTGTCCTGGACCTGTCCCTAGCCCTCTCCCTCCCCCTAACTTTGTTCTGGGCAAACCAAGAAGTTGGTGTTCCCCAGGAGAAAACCGTTAAATTGTTCTTTGGGTAATGAGCATTCGATGGCCAGTCCCGCAGGGCATGAACCTGCAGGGGACCATTCCTTGCTGATGCCAGGCCTGTACCTTGTCAGATCCTAGTAAGAACCCGGGCATCGGTGGCCTTCCTTACATGCCCTATGTCCTTGCAGGCACCTGGCTGGTCACCTCAGCAGGGAGCCTTGTGGTTTGGGGACCCATGCTGGTTGTCTGGCTGCGCCTCCAAGGTCTGGGCCCATCATCTGTGGGTTAAGTGTGTTCTGTCCTTATGATTCTTGATGCTTTCGGGTTACCGATCGTGGCAGCATTGTACCTCTTAGCAGAATAGGGCTTCCTTGTGTGGGGCTCACCCTGCCCTTAGCTCTTGCATCCTGCCAATGACCTGGAGAGAGGAGGGCAGGTCATGTTATTCCTGTTTTACAGATGAAGACACTCAGTCTCTGAGAGAAGTTGGAGTGTGGCCAAGGCTACACCTCTCTGAATTGACAGACCCAAACTCAGCCATCTGCCCACCCATGCATCCATCCACTTGCCTGCTTAGCCATCCATCCATCCATCCATCTCCCTGCCTATCCACCCATCTACGCATCCATCCATCCATCCACCCATCCATCCATCCATCTCCCTGCCTGTCCACCCATCTATCCATCCATCCATCCATCCACCCACCCATCCATCCATCCATCTCCCTGCCTGTCCACCCATCTATCCATCCATCCATCCATCCACCCACCTGCCTATCCACTTATCCACTCATCCATCCACCCATCTATCTATCCATCCACCTGCCTGTCCATCCATCAACCCATCTATCTGCCGATCCACTCATCCATCCATCCAACTGCCTACCCACCCATCTACCCGTCCATCCATCCACCCATCCATCTGTCCATCCAGCCACCTGCTTATCCACTTATCCATCCACCCACTCATTTATCTACCCGTTCATCCACCCATCTGTCTGTCAATCCATCCACCCATCCACCTGCCTGTCCACCTATCCATCCACCCATTCATTCATCTACCCATCCATCCACCTGCTTATCAACCTATCCATCCACCCATTCATTTATCTACCGATTCATCCACCCATCTGTCTGTCTATCCATCCACCCATCCACCTGCCTATCCACCTAGCCATCCACCCATTCATTCATCTACCCATCCATCCACCCATCCATCCATCCACCCATCCATCTGTCCATCCATCCACCTGCTTATCCACCTATCCATCCACCCATTCATTCATCTACCCGTTCATCCACCCATCCATCCGTTGCCTATCCATCACTTGCCTATCCAGCTATCCATCCACCCATCCACTTGCCTATCTAGCTATCCATCCACCCATTCATCCACCTATCCATCCACGTGTTCATCCACCTATCCATCTACCTGTTCATCCATCCATCTTTTCTTCTGTCCATTCATTCAGGCTAGCTGGGACTACCTCTGCCAAGTCTGGGGTCCAGAGCTCAAGGCAACAGAGGGTCCTTTGCAGATTTTGTGTGCCATTTTGTTTTTAATTATTTTTTTTAGTTTTTTTTTTTTCCAAAACAACGTGTATTGTGTTCTGATTGTGAAAGTAACATATGCGCATTATAGGAAATTTGGACATAGAGGATGTCTGAGGAAGCACTGTTAACATTTTGGTGTTTCCTGCCAGCCTCTTCTCAAATCCAGACGTGTTTTGTAGAACTAGATTTAAGTGAGTAACGTTCTGGGTGCTGCTTTTTGCGCTTAGGATTGTAGGGTGCGCATGGCCTCACTGCAGTCTGAAACGTGCTCCTCAGAGGGCAGAGGACCCTGTTGTGTCTGCGTGGTTGCTGAGCCGAGACTCGGCCTGCTCTCCTCGGCTTTCGGTGTTGTGAGCCGAATTCCCAGGACGGTGTTGTGGTTCCTCTTCAGGTTGCTGCCTGTTTCCGGGTTAGGTCCCTGGAGTGGAGGGTCACCTGGGTCAGGTGGTGGCATTTTTGAGGCCCTGACCCTCGCGTGATTCTTGGGCTGGCTGTTGAAGGATGACCTCACCAGCATGGGTCTGGAGAGTAGTGCTGGCTCCAGATCTTCCTGAACACAGGGCCTGGCCTGCAGTGCCCCAGTGTCCCTGAGGCCACTGCCCCCGACTCCATCGGCCTCAGCTTTCGGGTCCAGAAACTCTCCCTTTGGCGCCTTCTTGTGCCCTCCCCCGCCTCCCTCAGAACCCCGCTTCCTGAACCCTCTCTGCCCCTCTTCCCTGCAGGGTGACTCCTACAGGCTGCTGGTGTGCTCGTCATGGCCTTCCGGAGCCTTGCGTGACCCCATTCCGTGGTGGAGTTTGTGCGCATCATGGAATGTTAGCATTTTAAAGTGACTTGAGACCAATGTTGGCTTGCCAACTCTCTGTTTTTTCCACACTGACAGTCGCCAGGTTTTTAATTTTGCCAAGTAAGAACATAAAAAAAATAGTACACTATCATCCATTATTGCTGTTATTTTACTTAAAAATAGACATTTCCGGACTCCACAAGTAGGCGGGATCTGATCTCAGGAGAGAGGACGGTCCTTCCAATTGAATAAATTTAGCTTCATGGAAACCTCCCAGCGCTGCCCTGTTTTCTCATCTTGTGTGAGACAGGTGTGGGTTTGTCATTCCTGCCAGCTGCCAGGAGACACCCGCCTGGCTGCCCGTGGGCTGCCCACTTGGCCTGGGTGGTGCTCCTCTCCCTGGGGACGAGGCGTGTGGTGGTGAGGGGGTGCCTGCCTGACTTACGGGTGTGGCGCTAGGTGCTGCTGGAGCTGCTGCTCGGAAATAGAAGCTGCATGAATGAACGGTCATTCCAGGAGCCCTGGGGTGCAAGGCCCTGCTCCTTAGTGTCAGGAACTGCGCCATGAGGCAGCCCCAGCTCCGAGGTCACGGGGCCTTGGGGCCCTGCACGTGTCAGTGATGGTGGGTCCAAGGCCTGGGGCTGGCCTAACCCATGCGGGCTCCAGTGACTCTGCGCTTGCGGCATGCAGGGCAGCTCCTTCCCACTGAGAAAGGGGCCCCTGTGCAGGGCTTGCTGGCTGAGAACCCCAGCCCCGATGCTCTGGGTGGTCCCAGCTCCTCTGAGTGGGTGTTGGGGCTCACGTGCAAGGGTCCTGGATACACTGTCTGCCTCTCACAGCACACTTGAGTCGCCAGGGATGGTCAGACCCCATGGGAGCTTGAGGCGTGGAGGGAGGGAGGCGCCCAAGGCTCGCCGGAGCCAGGCTGCAGCTCCATCCAGGCTGAGGTCTGTGCTGGCCCAGGCCTCGTGGACCCTGCTTCCGGTGTGTTCCTGCATTGGTGGGGACCCCTCCTGCTGCCTTTTCCTCCAGTGGGTATCTCCATTACCATGGAAATAGCAGTATCAGAGCTGAGAGTGGCCCTTCCTGGCACCCCAAAGGGTAATAACCAAGCAGGAGGCGGCTCACTGGGGTTCTGACTGGCCGTCATCTCCCGTGTCCGCTCTCCCACATGCGCGTCCTCAGGTGTCATGTCTCGTGCCCCCCCGCTCTCCCACACGTCCTCAGACATCATGTCTAGCATCCCCCTCCGCCTCCCGCACGCGTGTCCTCAGATGTCATCTCCTGTATCCCCCTGCCCTCCCACGTGTGTCCTCAGCATGGCCCTCGCCCTGCCGCAGCCCCGTGAGGCCCTTCCTCTCCCCACTCCAGTCTGCCCTTTCCTGTCTCACTGTGTCTCAGCCCCAATGCCCGGGAGCTGTCTGCTACCCAATGGGCATGAGCCCTTTCAGGCAGCTGTGTGGTCCTGGGTCTTGGCACAGGTTTGGGGCCCAGAGGGGGTTTTGTGGAGCAAGCACACTGTGCCTTTCGTAGCACCTCCGGGGGCTGAGGTGCAGTTGGGGGCCACAGGTGAGCTTGCCTCTCCAGCCTTATCTGCTGCTGGAGCCAGGGCCAGAGTTTGAGGAGGGCGTCGATGTAGGGCTGCACCGGTAAGGAAGGCTGAGCAGAAGCTGCCATGCAGGTGGGAGGAGGACCAGGGGAGTTCATGCTCTGAGGCTAACGCTGGGGGGGCTTCAGGGAGGAGGTGCTGGTGTTGCCGAGCTCAGAGGGTAGCCCTTGGCAGGGCCACCCAGGGGCTGGGCACTCCTGGGTGGAGAAGGGCCCGGGCTGCAGCCTGGGGCGGTGGTGGGTCCTTGCAAGGCTACTGGCAGGTTTGAATGTTGCCCCACCAGGGTGGCCACCCTGGACAAGCTCTCCCCTCCCTGATTCTTAACCTCCCATTGGGACTGGCCATACGCAGGCACGAGGAGGGCCTGGCACAGGGCCTGGGTGCTGCGGGCATCTGGGGAATGGTGGCCGGGGCACTGGAGGCTGCAGTGGCTGGGTTCCCTGAACTAGGACCAGTGCCCCTTGAGGGGTAGAAAGCAGAAATGGGTGGGCGGCCCTGCCCCTGGGTGCGTGGGGGCACACGCCAGCCTCCCACCTCTCACTTCTCCACCTCCCTCAGAGGCTGCTCCTCAGCGCCCCCCCAGGAATACCTCCACTCCTGGACCCTGCTCCCCTGATCACAGACAGCCTCGGAGGCCTGTTTGAGTACATGCTAGGAGGCCCACGAAGCAGCCGTCCCGCCGTGTGGTACAGCCTGCCTCTCCTCCTCCAGGTGTCCGCTCACCTCATCCTGTTGTCATGAAGAGCAACACGTTTGCAAGTCGTGGTGGCCCTGAGTGGGACTGAGGTGACACGTGACCGCTGGGGGTCTGCCAGCCCGCCTCCCAGTGTGCGGGGCTGGGGTCTGGGACAGGCTCCTGCCTCCCGGGAGCCTCGCCTTCCTTCCTTCGCAGATTTGCGTATCAGCATCGGCCTGGAGGGGCTGGGGTGCTGGGATCAGGCTAACCCGGCACTGGCAGTCAGGCTGGCGGCTCTCTGAGGTGCTTGTGGTGACAGCCCCGCGCTGTGCGGGCAGCAGCAGGCCCAGAGCAAGGCCACAGGGTGGTGAGCATGGCGACTTAGGCGTTCTGTGTATTGCCTGTGACCTGGGACCTCATCGGATTCCCTTCTTAGTTCCGGTGGCCTTTTTTGTAGAATCCTTAGGGTTTTCTGCACAGACGAACGTGTCTTCTGTGACACAGCAGTTTTACTTTGTTTTCGGTCTTCGTGCTTCTTATCTCTTTCTCCCCATCACGGCATTATAAACGTGTGATTTCACGGAATATTGTAAACCGGTCAATGGCTGGGAGAGTCCGAGGGTGTGCGTGCCTGCCGTGGCCCCCGTGGCTGTGGCCGTCTCCCTCTGCACGTACACGGGTGGGTTTCTTTTACAGCTGCTTTATCAGGCTGGACAAGCTCCTTTTTTTTTTCTAGTTTTCTTAGGGTGTTTATAATTAATGAGTGTTGAATTTTGTCAAATGCTTTTTCTGCATAACTTATTGAGTTGATTTTCTCCTTTTAAAACTTTTTCTGTTAATATGAAATTATATCAGCTGACTTGGGATGTTGGCCAAGCGTGCCTTCCTTGGGTGAGCTCCAGTTGGTCATGACACACCATCCCTTTTGTGTGTTGCTGGATTCCACTTTCACCCTTTCTGTTAAGAATTTTTGCTACTCTGTCTGCAGGTGGCGTGCAGTGTCCTTTCCTTTAGACTCTGTGCTTAGGTTTTGGTGTCGGGACAAGGCTGGCCTCGTGGAGGGTCTGTGTTCCCTCCTCTCTGTTCTGGAGACTTTGTATGGTATCCGTCTTCTTTAAATATTTGATAGTGAAGCCAGCTGTACCTGGTATTTGTGAGAATATTTTTCAGAACAAATTTAATTCTTTTAATAGATAGAACTATTTAGGTTTTCTCTTTCTTCTTGAGTCAGTTTTTTTTTTTTTTTAAAGATTTTACTTTTTTCCTTTTTCTCCCCAAAGGCCCCTGGTACATAGTTGTATATTCTTTGTTGTGGGTCCTTCTAGTTGTGGCATGTGGGACGCCGCCTCAGCGTGGTTTGATTAGCAGTGCCATGTCCGCACCCAGGATTCGAACCAACGAAACCCTGGGCTGCCTGCAGCAGAGCGCACGAACTTAACCACTCGGCCACGGGGCCAGCCCCAAGTCAGTTTTGATAATTCGTGTCTTTCCAGAAATTTTTCTATTTCATCGTAGTTGTCACATTTATTGACTTAATCTGATCCATGATGTTTCCATATCTGCCTTTTCGTGTTGGGTCTGGAGCCACGTCCTTCTTTTATTCTTGACATTGGTAATTTGTGGGTTTTGCCTCGCCTTGTCTAGATCTGTGTGGTTTTTGGATCCTTTCAGGGAATCCTTTTGCTTTCATTGACTGTTTCAGTGCCTGGCCTGTCTCACGGTTTGTTAATCATTGAACTTACTACCCTCTCTCTGTTGTCTGTGTCCTTCAGTTCCTGAGTGTTTAGTTTGCTGGCTTCTTAGGTAGACCTTTAGGACACGGGTTTTCTTCCTTCCTCTTTTCTGACCTGAGAGTCTGAAGCTGTCCTCTCCTTGGAGTACTGCTCCAGCTGCGCCCACGGCATGTTTCCTGGTGTCCTCCTCATCCTCTGGTTTGCTCTTGCGTAGGTGGAAGGGGTGGTCTGGAGCAGTCGCCTCGTCAGAGCAGTGGGGAAAGGCTGTGTACCAGTCAGCTTCTGTGATGGGCAGCAGGGAGGTGGCCATCTCCAGTGCTCCTGTGGCCCTGGCCACCTCGCCCTGACGGCTGGTTCTCCTCCATTTTCCTGCCATCATGTTGTGGGTGTGTGGTTGGCATCCTCTTGTTTGCAGAGTGCCTTGGCAGAGTGGTGCCAGGTGGTTAAGGAGGCCTCGTTCACCGTGACCCTGCTGCGCTGTTCCCCAGGGTCACAGAGAGGGCTCTGACACGTCACGGGACAGGCAGCAGGCTTATGGTTGTCTCGGGACACCAGAGGCTCCGCGGAGCCGTGACACAAGAACGAGAGTGCTGTGTGGCTCCTTCTTGCCACGTGGAGTCCGGAGTGGAGAGGGCACTGGGAGCAGAGGCCAGTGTGGGCAGTGGTGTGCCTAGCCCCTCCCAGGGGAGGTGGCCTCAGGCATGTGCTGGGTCCAGTTGCCATCACTCCGTCTGCATCCTGACCATCCAGGCGGCTGCTTCCAGCTGTCGGAAGCCCTGGGCGTGGCTGTCTGTACCCATCTGTGGCTACCGAGGACAGTGGGGCAAAGGCACTGAGTGGGGATGTGTCAGGCATGTTCGAGGACAGCGGGGAGGCCGTGTGACGGAGTGGAGTGAGCCTGGGCCACCGTTGGGAGGTGAGGTGGGAGATGCAGAAGGGGCCGATTGGGAGGCCTGGAGCGCCCTTGGACGGACTCTGGCTTTGAGCAGAGGGACCCGTGGAGTCATTGGAGAGCCTGGGGTTGGCAATGTCATGCTCTGGCCTTTCCTTTAACCGGCTTGCTCCAGCTGTGGGGCACCTTCAGGTGATGCAGCCTCAAGTGGGGGGCGGCGAGGAGGCCTGGTCACTGCCCTGGTGAGAGGTGGGGGGTGAGCGGGAGCTGGGGGTCAGAGTCACACCAGCTTTGGATTAGCTTCCCAATGTCACAGCGGTTATCTGCCGACGGGATGTGCCAGTGGGCTGGCCTGAAGAAGGAGAGGACAAAGATGGACGCCCTGGGCTTTTGGCTCGAGGGGTGGATGGACTGATGGCGTTGCTGTGAGCTGAGCTGGGGAGGGCGAGGAGTCGGCTTGGGCACAGGAGTTTGAGATGCCCGCTGGCATCCAGGTGGAGACGTCAGGCTGTTGGACAGACCATTCTGGAGTTCAGGCCTAGGGGGGATGTGACTGGGGGCTGGTGGCACACAGGGGGATTTAGCACACAAGGCTGGGTGAGACCACCGAAGAGGTGAGCGAGAGGGCGGTTGGCGGTGCAGGGTCTGAGCTCCGGCTCGGACAGGTGGTCAGAGAGGCGAGGGCAGCAAGGCCTCTTGAGCAGATGGCTCTGAGCTGGGGGCACCGGGAGGGCAGACTGCAAGCCACAGGAGGGAGGGAGGCGTGGGGGCCACGGGGAGAGGGAGGGAGGTGCGGGGGGCCACGAGGGGGAGGTATGGGGGCCACAGGCGGGAAGGAGGTGTGGGGGCCATAGGGAGAGGGAGGGAGGTGTGGGGGCCACAGGA
>NC_060282.1:2444322-2509101 GCF_021613505.1 Equus quagga
GAGGTGCGGGGGCCATGGGGAGAGGGAGGGAGGTGCAGGGGGCCACGGGGGGAGCTATGGGGGCCACAGGTGGGAAGGACATGTAGGGGCCACAGGCGGGAAGGAGGTGCGGGGGCCATGGGGAGAGGGAGGGAGGTGCGGGGGGCCACGGGGGGAGCTATGGGGACCACAGGTGGGAAGGAGGTGTGGGGGCCACAGGCGGGAAGGAGGTGCGGGGGCCATAGGGAGAGGGAGGGAGGTGCGGGGGCCACGGGGGGAGGTGTAGGGACCATGGGGGGAGGTGTGAGGGTCATTGAGGGGAGGTGTGGAGGCCACAAGAGGGAAGGGGGTGCGGGGGCCACAGGAGGGAAGGGAGTGCGGGGCCCATGGAGGGAGATGTGGGGGTCATAGGGGGGAGGTGCGGGGGCTATTGGGGGGAGGTGAAGGAGCCATGTGGGGGAGGCATAGGGGCCATGGGGCAGGGAAGTGCAGGGGGCCACGGTGGGAAGTGTGGGGGCCATGGGGGAGGAGGTGCGGGGACCACAGGGGAGGTACAGCAAAGGGAACAGAGGACTCAGTGGCATCAGCAACTGTGTAGCTAATCCTGAGGGGACATACCATAAGCCTCCACGGTTTTCCAGTGGTCTCTTGGCCACCTCCGAGGAAAAGGTCGCTTTCACACACCACCATCTTCAGCCCACACCCTCTCGGCTGGTGTAGGGTCTCCATTCTGTCTCACTCCCCTCTCCCTTCCTGCATGGGTGACTGTCCCGCCGCCCCCCATATGCCACATGCTGTGTGGCCGAGGGGCCAGTGTCAGGGACCTGGGGCCCGCCTCTGTCTGCTGGGGCACCCACCTGTCACATGGCGCCCAGCTCTTGGGATCTTGCCATGTGCTCATCCCGGCTGGCACAGGCCCCCCTGCCCACCACTGCTGTAAGGGGGCCTGTAGGGATAGAGGAGGGGCCATCGGGCTGCAGCTTGAGGGGTCTGGATGCTTCTCTGGTGTCTGCTGAGCCCAAAGCCAGGCTGGTGCCCTTCCCTCGCCCCCCTCGGTGTGTGCACCCGCAGGAGGCCTGAGGCAGGGTTTTCCCAGGTGTCACTGAGTCCAGAGAGGCAGTGCTCAACCCCAGGCAGGCGAGGGGCTCGTCTTTTCAGTTCCTTCTGGGTCACACTCAGAGCCATAAACTGAGGGGCTGGGGGAGACTGGGCCCGGCCTCCCATGTTGCTGGGTCTGGAGGTGGGAGCCTCGTCAGGGCCCGCAGGGGCCTGCCAGGGGCCTGCCAGGGGCCTAGGTTCCCCAGCCGTGGTTCCAGGGCCATGTCTGCAGCCACCCTGATCCCCCAGGTTCCCTTGAGTGACCTCTGGGGCCTTTGCACAGGGTGCCCTTCCTGGGTCTCCTTGGGGTGTGGCCTGGCTGCTGCCCTCACATGGCTCATGTGCGTGTGGGGTGAGGGTCCTGGCTGTGGCTGACTCCCCGGAGCTCACCGTGTCCTTCTCTCTCTTTCCTTACCCCTCTCGCTCACTGTGCTGCCCCGTGTGCTTGTGTCTGTCTGTCCCTCTCCGGCCCCTCTTGTCTCCCGCCTCTTTTGCTCTCTGCCTCTTTCCTTCCTGTTGGCCCTTCTCCTGCTCTTTCTCCATGTGTCCCCTCCCCTCTCTGTGCTGTCCCCCCTTTCTGCTTCTCCCTGCCTCTCTGTGACCTTGCCCTCCATCCTGGGGCCCTGCTCGCTGTCCTCTCTCCTCCCCCCTCGGCCCTCCTCCACTTGCACCCTGTCCCACCTCAGGCACTCGGCGCAGCAGGAGACCAACAGCACAGTGGCCGCCAGCACCAGCGCCGTGAAGCAGATGACGGAGCTCCTGCGGGGCTGCTCCCGGGTACGCTTCTTGGAGATAGGAGGGTGGGGTGGGGACATGTGGGAGGGGTGTGGGGGGGATGGATGTGCCGTGATGCTCAGGCTGGCCTACGACTCGGCCTTCACGGCCGCACGGTCAGAACTCGACGTATTGAGTCGTTCATGCAGCAGCTGTTGCTTGGGCACCCACCATTTGCCAGGGGCGGTGTGGGTGCTGGGGGTCCCTGCCCTCCTGGCCGGGCTCCTCTGAATGGAGATTGATGACACGCCCTTCCCCGTCACCCACCCAGCCACCTCCTTGTCCCTTGTGCCACCTCCTTGTGCCCTCCCTGTCACTGCAGTCGCCTCCTCACCAACCCCGTCCTCATCAGACCACAGAGGTTATCACCACGGTCATGGCTGCCACCATACCTGGCGCCACAGCCCCCTTCACAGCCCTGATCCTCCCCCCCGCCCCCACACCCAGTCCTCTCCCCCACCACCCTGCCCCTCTCCCACCACCGAGTCCCTCCCCTATCACCCCAGCTCCTCCCCCGTTGCTGCTGTCGCCGCCTCCATTGGCCTCTCACATCCCTTCCCTTGCCCCAGTCTTTATCTGCACTCTACCCGATTCCGCAAAGATTAGGGGACACTTGTCACAAAACATTAAATACCGTTAAAACTGCAAACGTAGAGAGGAGTTTCCTTCCATAAGTAAAGTTGTATTTGTTACCTGTTCATTCACGTGTTGCCCATGGCTACTTTCCAGCTGCCAGGGCAGAGCTGAGTAGTTGCGACAGCGACTTTCTGGCCTGCAGATCCCAAAATACTGAAGTCGGCTCCTTACAGAGGAAAGCTCTGACCCCGGGTGTGTCAGATGCACTGATGTGGTGCAGCCCCAGCAGGAGGCTGGCCGCCAGTGAACAGGCGTGGAGCGCTAACACTGCTCAGCCTGGGCCGGCCGCTGAGACGTGCTGCGCGCGGGGCCAGAGGCGGAAGAGTGTGCGTGTGGGTCTGTCGATAGGAGATGCCCGAGCTGCAGGGCTGCGGGCTCAGAGCTGGAGGCGGCCTGGGCTGGAGTCGGAGCTGGGGTTGCCGGCAGAAGGACGTGGGGAGCTGTTGGGGATGATGGACTTGTTCCCAAACCAGGTGGTGGTGATGGTTATACAACTGAAGCTATTCAACTACACAGTCAAAATGGATGGATTTTACTTAAAGTATAAACACTACTTTAATGAAAAATGTACACCTAGGTCCCAAAGTTGAGTTACACTTTGGTCAAAAAAATACTCCGAAAGGGGCTGGGCCGGTGGCGCAGTGGTTAGGTTAGCATGTTCCGCTTTGGTGGCCCGGGGTTCAGATCCTGGGTGCGGACGTGGCACTGCTTGGCAAGCCATGCTGTGGTAGGTGTCCCACATATAAAGTAGAAGATGGGCACAGATGTTAGCTCAGGGCCAGTCTTCCTCAGCAAAAAGAGGAGGATTGGCGGCAGATGTTAGCTCTGGCTTAATCTTCCTCAGCAAAAAAAATACACTGAAAGAAATGTCATAGAAACGGGAGTCAGTTTTCTGCAGACCATGGGGCACAGAGCATGCCTGTCTTAGCTCAGGACAGAAGCCGCGGAGCTGTGCTCTGAGTGCCTGGCGCCGCTCTGCTCATGATTTAATGATCGTGGTGTGGGTTGTTGTTCAGGATGAGAGTCGGGCGCCTGGCCTGGACTCGGGTGGAAGTCAGTGCCTGTGGCTCTTCACGTGAGCAGCCTCGCCCCACAGGGCCCGGTGTCTGCAGCGGGCTGTCGTGTTGGTCTTCAGGCGAGGCCTCTGCGCCTGTAGCTCTGTTCTCTGTTCCTTTGCCCATGCCTGCCTTCATCCAGTCGCTCCTTTACCCCTTCATCCTGAGTTAGACGACGTGCCGTGCTGGCTCTCAGGCTGCGGTGACTGGCGATCCTGAGAGGTGTCTGTGTGGAGCGAGGCAGTCAGTTCACGTGGGCTGTTTTCCCGGGAAGTTGATGCCTCGTTCAGTCCGGTTCAGTGTACGCTGATTCTGGGCCCACTCTGTCTTCGACTTTGTGGGGTATGGACACTTAGATAAGACGCTGCCCTTTAAGTTGTGGAACGAGGTCGAGGCCGTAACAGCCCCCCCGCCCCCCTGGCATCAGAGGTCTACCCCAGGCCAGGCGCTGCGCGGAATCTTTGCTTCACTGTCTCCCTTAGTCTTCCTGGCACTGCAGTCGGCGTTCCTGCCTCCTTTTCACAGGGAAGGAAGCTGAGGTTTGGACAGGGTCCTGCCCAAACCACCCAGCCAGGCAGGAGCTCCAGCCGCATGTGAACTCTGGGCCTTCTGGGTTCAGAGCCCAAGTTCTCACCTCTGTGTATGCCATGAGGGCCAGGAAGTCAGAGCTTGAGCTCCTTGGGCATTCAGAGGGATCACTTTCAGCCTAATATATCCTTCCTTCTTTCCGTCCAACCTCCAGCCCTGTCTGTGCATCCACTACTTACCCACCCATCTACCCACCTATCCCACCCTTCTAAGAACTCAAAAAACGTTTGTTGAACACCTGTGCTGTGCCAGATGCTGGCAGAAGGATACAAATGAGGTCCCCCTTTGAGGGTGTCACGGTCCTGTGGGAGGACAGCTTGGCCGGGCAGGGCTGGCCTTGCTCACTGCTCTCGAGGAAGAAGGGCTGTGCTGGTGCCGGGGAGCTGAGGGACTGGAGCGCTGGGGAGGGTTTGCTCAAAAGTGCTGAAGAGCTCCCCGGGCTCTTAGCTCTGTCCTGGGGCACATATGTGGGGCCGACTACAGAAGCCTGACCCGGGTGCTGAGATGGGCTCTACGGAGCTGCAGCCATCATGGAATCATCAGGTCCAGAGACCATCGAGTGCCTGTGAAAGGTGTGCCTTGGAAAGCGGGTCTCACTGAAATGTGGCTAGCCTGCTGGCGCAGCCGTGGCCCGTTCTCATCTGTGGGCTTGCATGGTGGTGTGTGGTGGCAGTGGAGGAGTGGGCACCATGCCCAGGGGCCAAGTTCACACTGGAACTACACAGAACCCCCCCAGGGAGGGTGGCCTTAGCCTGTGACTTGAGAATGGCCAGGGCCCTCCTGGGAGATGATGAGAGGTGCTGGGCGCAGGAGGGAGCATGAGCTTTTGTCTGTATCCTGGTCCAAGGGCCCTGGGCACCCATGTGGCTTCATCTGTGCCAGTGCCGCATACGAGAGATGAGGGGTTGGGGCCCCTAATGGCCTGGTGGTGTTCACGCTAGATGAGAGCGGCAGTGCCAGGTCCCAGCCCTTGTTTGTTTGTTCCCTCTTTTGACAGTATGTCTTGAGCATCAGCTCTGTGCTAGGCATCATTCTGGGCCCTGGGGTACAGCGGCAAACAAGACAGTCGAGGTCTCGTTCCAGCAGGAGGATAGGGGCCCTGCAGAGGGGAGGGAGGGTGCGAGGGCTGAGATTTTGGTGGCAGGAGGGATGGTCTGACGGCTGCGGTTCTGACACTGGTGATGAGATGCAGTCCTGCATGTGATGAGGTGCGTGGGCTCTGGGATCAGAGGCCTGGCCTCAGGGTCTGGACCCACCACCTGTGTGGCCTTGAACAGGCCACTTAGAACTTGAGGCCAAGGTCTCCTGAGCTGTCAGATGGGGATCACAACTCTTCTCACTAAGTGGGCTGTTATGGAGACCACACAGGCATGTCGTGTTAGAGCTGTGCCTGGCTCAGTGGTCAGGGTTGAAGACATGTGAGATTGGGCGGTGATGGTGTCCGCAGACGCCGCCTGTGTCTGTGGAGCCTGTGCTGGCTTTTGAAGGGGTGAGGTGATGGCACTGGGTTGATGAAGGACATGGGGATGAGCCCAGTTCTAACTGCTGAGGAGGCAATGACAGCAGTGAGGGTCATGGTGGACGGAGAGGGGAGCCTGGGGAAGGTGCTGCCAGGAGGAACAGACGGTGCTAAGGGTGTCAGGAACTGAAACATGTAGAGATGGAGGGGGCTCGGGCGCAGGACAAAGCCCCAGCCGTCTGTCTCAGCCACTCTCTCTCTGCAGCAGGAGCGTCTTCAGCTGGACCGCCTGAGAACTCAGCTCTCAGATGCTATTCAGCGCTATGGAGTGGTGCAAAAGGTGAGCTGCCCTCACGGGAGGGTGCTGGCCACCTGGGGTGGGCCTCGGTCTCTTGAGCACCCACTCTGGCTATCTTGTCCATGGGTTGGCCTGGTCCTGTCCCCCAGAGCAGAGGAAGGGCTGGCCTTGTGGACGTTTGACAGTCACCAGAATCCTGCTGGCACAGCCTTGGGGTGTGTGCAGTGAAGGGTGTTTACCTTTTGCTGCTGCCTATGAGGCATCCTCATGGCGGCTCCTTGGAGATGGGAAGAACAGGTGTCACCATTCTGCCAGGCGAGGAGACTGAAGCCCCTAGAGTTTATGTGCATGGAAGGAGGCTACCCAGCAGAGGGTCGGCAGAGCCTGGCCAAGCCCCCTGCTGTCCCGAGTCCTGGGGCAGCTGCGTTCTCTCTGGGAGCTGAAGGCTTTGCTGTCACCTGCTGTCCCGTGTTCCTTATTTAGTTTACCTGACTGTTCTCCTCTCCTCCTTCCCTTTTCTCTTCTTCCTGTCTCCTCCTCTTGTACTTTTTCCAACAGAAAATTGCAGAGAAGTCCAGAGCACTGCTTCCCACAGCGCAGAGGGGTGGCAAACAGGTGAGTGCTGAGTATTTGCTGTGGTCGCTGGGCGTTGAGGGGCAATGCAGAGGCCAGGGCCCTTGGTGCTCCAGGGAAAAGCAGGAGGACCTGAGGACAGGGGCCCCTGATAAATAACCTTTGAAAAATAGGCGTTTCAGTCTTAGGTCTCTGGCCTGGGCTCGACACAGGGTAAGCTCCCAAATAATGATTGCTGACGGTTCCTCTTGCTGTGCAGGACTAACTGGTGTCAGACCAACCCTCCTGTGAGTAGAAACTGATAGGAAACCCAGAAAAGAGGATAATTGGAGTCCTAGATGAACAGGAGGGAGAGAGAACGGACAGAAACAATATCTGAAGGGGAAATGGTTGAGAATTTTCCAAAACTGTCCAAGTACTTGAAGCCACCGACTGAAGAAGCTCTATGACAAGTAGGAGAAATTCATCCTGTTTCTTAAAGACCACCCTTAGTCGCATTGTAATAAAATGTTGAAAACAAAGACGAAGTAACTTTTTCACATCAGATTAAAGCCTGGGAAAAGTCACGTGATTTTAAAGGAGTACAGGACTGACAGCAGACTCCGTAAAGGAGACAGTGGAAGTCAGAAGGCAGTGGAAAGACGTCCTCAAAGGAAATGACTACGACCCCAGGCTCTGCATCTGGGGAGGCATTTTTGTGAAATGAAAACATTTTTAGAGAAACGAAACTAAGAGAATTTGTCATCAAGAGAACTCTCTAAAGTAGAAAAAGGAAAATGATCTCAGATGGAGGCACAATAATGGAGGAAGGAATGAGGAGCACTGAGAACAGTAAAATGTGGATGCACCTAAATTCGTGTTGACTGTTGAATAATAATAATAATGACTTGTGGGGTTCGAGATATGCAGCAAATGCAAATACCCGGACAGCATATGCAGAACACACAAGGGATTTAAATGGTGTTAAAGTGTTGTAATGTCCTTGTGTCACCAGAGAAATGACAGAAATACTAAAGGTAGACTAATAAGCCAACGAGGCATGTTGCACTAGGTGGGTAATACCAAAAGGACAACACAGGAGTATACACTGTAAAATAAGTTAATAGAGAGGAACATGCGAAGTAATAAAACGAAAACTTGGTTAATTTAAAAGAAAGCAAAATAAAAGTAAAATCAACAAAAACAGTTGGGAAAAATAGGAAACAAATTATAAGATGGTAGATTTATAACATTTATAGTTATAGTAAAATAGACTGACCCCTCCAATTAAAAGGCACAGATTATCAGACAAAAGGAAAAAACTATCTAGTGTTTACAAGAGGCACACGTTAAAGATAAATCCAGAAAAATGTTGAAAGTAAAAGGATGGGAAAAAAATATACTGTGAAACTACTAACCAAAAGAAAACTGGTCAGCTGTATTAATATTAGAATCAGTAGATTTCACGTGGAGAAGGTATTGCTGGGGATAAAGAGGTGTTTCATAAGGATAAAATGTTAATTCGAATGGAAGATACAATTCTAAATTTGTATGTACCCAATAATGTAACCTCAAAATATGTAAAGCAAAACTGACAGTAATAAAAGGAAAAATAGTAAATCCACAATCATAGTTGGAGATTTTGACACCTCTCTCTAAATGACTGATAAAATAAACTGAAAAAAATTTAGTAAGGATATAAAAGATTTAACCAATGCTTTTAATCAATACACTTTGAACTAATGGCTATTCATGACACCATAACCAACCACAGAATATATATTTCTGTCAAATGCACATAATGCTTCTGCTGGACTATAAGGTAGGTCTCAACAGACTCCAGAGGATTGGCATAATGCTGCATGTGTTCTCTAACCAGAGTGCAATGAAACTAGAATTTGACAACGAAAACAAAATTGCCAGGGGTTGAGAATGTAAAGAATACAATTTGATGAAATAACCCATTGAATCCAAGAAGAAATCACAGTGGAAATTAGAAATAATCTTGAACTGAACAAAAATGAAAATGTAGCAAATGAAAACTTGTGGGATGCAGCTAAAGCAGTGCTTAGAGGGAAATTTTTAGCTTTAAACACATTTATTAGAGGAATGTGAAAATCAGTCATCTAGTTCTTGATCTCAAGAAGCTAGAAAACAACAAGAACAAATTAAATCCAAAGAAAATATACAGGAAAAAGCACAAATCAATGAAATATAAAACACATTCACAGTAGACAAATTCAATAAAGCCAAAAGTTGGTTCTTTAGAAGGATTAATAAAATTGTGGAACCCTTACAACATTAATCAAGATACAGAGAGAAAAAACAAATTACTAGTATTAGGAATGAAAGTGGCTATATCATTACAGATCCTACTAATTAGAAAAAAAGTAATATGAAGATATTATACATAACTTTATGCCAATGAATTTGATAACTTAGATGAAGTATAAATTTTTTAGACAAAGGTAACTTACCAAGATGTATAGAAAACCTAGAGAGCCCGATATTCATCAAAGAAATGAAATCCCTGATTCAAAAGATCCCACCAAGAAAACTGCAGATCTGGATGGCTTTACTGACAAATTCGTCCCAATATTTGAGGAATAAATAGTACCAGTTCACACAGACTCTTACAGAGAATATAAAGAAACGGATGACATCCCACCTCACTTGATGAGGCCTGAAATCCCTTGATTCCAGATTCTTAGAGGACATCACACGGAGGAACATGACATTCTCTCTTGGGCATACAAGCAAAAATCCTAGCCAAATATTATTAATAATAATGAGCTACATCTGGCAATATATAAAAAAAGGTAATACATCATTATAAAGTAGGCTTTATTCTAGAGATCCAAGGTTGGTTTACATTCAGAAATAATTGGTGTAATTCACCATGTTAATAGAATAAGTAAGAAAATCTACATGATCGTTTCAGTAGGTACAGAAGAGTGTTTGGTGAAATTCAGCACCCACCCAGGGGGCTCAAAACTCTCAGCAAACTAGCAATAGATAGGAGGGCCCTTGATCTGAGAGGGGTCTTCGAAAGTCCTACTGTTAGCGCCCCTCTTACTGTCTTTTCTCCTGAGAGTGAGGGCGAGACATGGAGTCTGGTGCTAGTCCTTCTGTTCCTCATTGTGCCAGAGGGCTTATTTGGTGCAGTAAGGCAAGAAGAAGAAAGAAGAGGAAGAGACTGCCTCGCAGACAGCATGGTTGTGTGACTAGAGAATGTGGGTGAATGTGCAGATAATGTAGCATTAATGCTAAGTGGCTGTGACAGGATGACTGGCATCAGGTCGGTATACAAGGAGACATCGTCTGTGCTGTCGGAAGACGATTTGGAAATGAAATGTGGAGAGTGGTACTGTTTGTAACAGCATCAAAACTAGGAAGAAGCGTCTATTTGGGAAAACATTAAACATTAGGAGAAATTACAGAAGATCTGAATAACGGAGGGGTATACCATGTTTATAGGGTGGAAAACTCAACACTTAGAGATGTCAGTCTCGCCGAGTGGACCTGCAGACGCAGTGCAATCCAGACACAGACCCCAGCCGGCTTTGAGCTTGTGTGGGAATGGTTAAGCTGAGTCCAAAATGTATATGGAAATCTAAAAGGCCCAAAATAGCGAAGACAGTTTTGAAGAACAAAACTGGAGGATTTACACTCCCAGGCAGCGGAACGCAGTATGAGACTGGAGGAGTTGAAGGTGTGGGATTTGTTGGAGGCTCGATGAGCAGACCAGTGGGAGCAGAATCGGATGTAGATGCGGACCCGCATGCACGTGCTCACCGGGTTTGTGCAAGGTGTCCTCGTGCAGTGGGAATGGAAGGCTTGTTCTGGGCTCCATACTGGATCAGCTGGATATTTGAGTGGAGCGAATGGCAAGTACCAGTCCAACCCCCTGGCCCTCCAACCCCCTGCCCCCTGCATCTCAGGACCGGGGTCACTGATGCACCTGCGGTTTCCTCACCGAGAGAGACCACAAGATCAGCTTCCACAGTGGGCGTGGTCCCCTGTGGCCAGCAGGTCCCTCCTGGTGGCCGACACAGGGCCCCTGACCTGCTCACACCCCGCTTGTACCGCAGCAGAGGGACCTGGTCCCTTCCCTGCAGGGGACAGATAAAGTAGTGGGTTGGCCAGGTGCTGGACGACGCACATGCTGTAGCAGAACAAAGGAGGGTGCCCTGGGTCTGAAGAAGGCCAGACGTTCCCCCACAAGGCGGAGAGGCCAGCACAGCTGTGAGGGCTCCTGCTCCTGGTGAGGAAGTGCTCCAGGCCCACGGCCCATGCTTGTGTGGCTGAGGGGGCCGGAAGACTGCATGCTCAAGACTGCCATTCCCAGCAGATTTGTTACCCCAACTCGCCCCATGTACAAAAACACCCCAGCTGGATCACAGACCTAAATCCCAAAGATAAGGCAATGACGCTTCTAGAAGACGCCATAGGAGGCTATCTTCACATCTTTATGCTAAGCAACTGTTTCTTATGCAGACAAAAAAGTACTAACTATAAAGAAAAAGACTGATAAACTTGCCTTTGTTAGAATCAGTACACCCTTAAGAGAGTGAAGAGGCAACTCTCAGAGTGAGAGAAGGTATTTGCACGATGTCTGGAAAGGACTTACATCCATAATATATAAAGATCTCTTACAAATCAATAAGGGAAAGGCAGACAGCTCAATTCAAAGACATCAAAGGGCAAAAGGCTTAGGCAGGCACATCGCAAGAGGGGACGTCCTGATGGCTCGGGAGCCGTGAGCATGTGCTCAGCGGGAGCCACTGGAAGGCAGAGTGAGCCCACAGTGCTCTCTTACTGCACACCGCCTCATGCTCACCAAAATAACTAAAAAGAACAAATCCACAGTCTGTGCTGCCAAGGCCGACTCAGCACAGATTTCTTCCAGCGCCCTGTGTGCTCCAGCTGCAGCGGCAGAGGTGTGCGTCACCATCAAGGCCAGCAGGCAGTTCCCTAGTGGCATTTCCCCACCAGGCACAGGCCCGGAGCTGCCCCTGGCCTCTGGGCCCAGTTCCTTTATTTAATTTGGGGGCCGGGGGAAAGATTACTGCAGTCATGCTGGTTCTGGCATTCTGGGCTTGACAAGCCTCAAGAAACTTCGTCAGCCAACAGATAGTCATTTGCTAATTGGAGAAATCAGTGACCGGCCTTGGGTTACTTAACAGAGGCTGTCTTTCCCAAGCCTGTGCCTGCTTGCGTCCTGACCATGCCCTCCCCCCAGGGTCATTTTCCTGTGCCGATCCCAGGGCGGGCCACACTGAAGACTGCTGTGCATCCTCCCTGAATGCTGTCGGGGTGCCACCTCTTCCCACGGGAAAGCCCTCGCGGCCCGGCTCTCCAGCAGTCACGCTGCATTGTGGGTCTCCTCACTGTGCGTCAGAACGGGACCCAAACCCCTGGCCTTGCAGGGAGGAGAAAGCCGCCTTTGTTGGCCCCTCTGGAGCTGGAAAAGCATCACACGGCCGTCCCCTCCGCTGGCCCCAGCGCCTTGCCAGCAAAACCCTAATCCCGGCCTTGGAGCTAAAGACCCAAATTGGGCCTTTGTGAGGGGAATAAAGGGGAGCTTTCTGGTCCTCTCAGGAGAAGGGCTGTGGCGGGATCAGGGCGTCTAAGCCATCTCTTCCTCTGTGTCTCTGTCATGAGCCACTCGGGGCAGGCGGCCTGGTGCCTGTGGAGGGGAGAGCGTGCAGGGGAGCTTCAGCTGGAACCCCAAACTCCAGGGCGGTGACACGTCACATCCTGCGGCACTTCCTCTGGCTGGCACATCTGGTTCCTTGTGTCTGGTCGGTAGTGGTTACTGTGTGGGTGTGCCATCGGTTTTCCAGGCCCTTCTCCTATGGTAGGGACTTGAAGTTCCAAATGGGTGGGAGCGAGCATGCTGGTGTTTCCGTCCCTGGAGCACAGGCCAGGGCACCCCGGGCGCTCTTACCACGCGGCACGATTCCATTGACAGGGAAGCTTTTAGGAGCCTGTGTGGGGCGGCCCAGGCCGACGGCATCAGAGTGGGGGCAGGTCTCTGGAGCAGGACTGAGTGCCCCGTCCTGGAGCAGGCCGCTATTGGGAGGTGGTGGACATACTGGGCGCATGCCCTCGGCGTCCCCCGCCCAGGCAGGTGTCCCACGGCCCAAAACTCACTTGCAGACAGCACGGTTCTTCCTGTTCCCCGTCTGGGGTCTCACCTCTGTGTGCACCTCCTGATGCTGGTGAGGTTGGCTGGGGCCTCACCCCTGCATCTCGTTGGGACATGTCAGCCCATTTTATGAAGTGAAGCCTGGCTTGGAGAAGTTACAGAACCTGCCGGATCACACAGTCAGCAATGGAGTTAGCTTTTCCCATCCCCTCGCCGCCGTTGGCTGAGGGCGTGTGCGGTTAGCTGGAGAACAAGACACTGTCCCTTCTGGTGGGAGTGAGGCGTGTGCGGGCAGCTCCCGGCTGGGAGACAGGACGGTCAGAGTGTGGTGATGTGTGCTAAGTGTGCATCCTGGGCCTCGGGGTGTGGTCACTGTTCCCATCCTACAGACAGGACGCTGAGCCCCTGAGAATGTGTGCAACTCGCCCAGGCCTCCCTGTGGTGCCGGGGCTGGGCCAGGACCTGTGGTGACTCCACTCCGCAGAAGCTTGGTGGGGGCGGGGTCTGGCTCAGGGCCAGCCCCTCCCGCTCCCGCCGCCTGGCACTGCTGGCTTCCTCCCGCCAACGCCTGGAAGGGGAGGTGATAATTGCCGCCTTGGACGAGCAGCGCTTGGCAACAGAGTTTTTAGATCTTTTCTCTTACATTCATCTATCCACGTGTTCATGTATTTAAAGGCCTGTGCCGGCGCCCGGAGGAGAGGTCGCCTGTGTTAATGTGTCACGTAGGAAGGACATCGGCTTCGGAAGGAGAGCCGGGTTAGCCTGCGCTTCTCTGTGCGGCCAGACAGTCGCCCTCTTTAACTGAAAATGAGGGAGCCCGCCTCGCACAGCGGTGAGCGGAATGAGAGAGAGCGCCTGGTCCCACGCCTGGTCTGCCTGGCAGCCCCAGGGGCGGCAGTGGTGATGGCTGTCCATACTGTTGGTCCCGTTACCACCAGGGCCTCCCACAGGGCCCCACCTGGACATGCCCCTTTCCTCCGTGCAGTCGCACATGCGGCTGTCACAGCATCACACACCCACCCTTGCTGGCTTTTGTCACAAATGTGCTGAAATTCTGACCTGTGCGATTGGTTGTTTCTGTTCCTTGCCGAGTGCAGGGCAGCACATCCATGTGGGAGCTCTTGCTGTCCATCTGCTCTGTCCCCGGCCTGCGCAGGCATACCGTCATGGCCTCTGAAAGTGTTCAGGAGGGATGGGAGACCTTTCCCTGGGCTCCCCCTGCCACCGTGGCCCGGCCCGCAGGAGTGGGGCCTGTGGCAGGACGAACACAGTCCTGTAACTGCCACCTGCAGAACCCTGCTCACTGGGTCTGCAGGCCCAACCAGCCCAGTGGCCCCTGAAACCCCAGAGTCCCACACGGCACCTCTGCTGGCGTCAGCCTGGCTAGCGCTCTGCCACGAGACCACCCTGAGCTCACAGTGGGTATGAAGGTGGGCTTCCTTTCAGGCAAACCTCAGGGTCCCATGATGAAAGGACAGCAGAAAACAGGAGCCTCTGCAGCTCCTCCCAGAATGGTTGCCGTGGAGAGCCCAGACACGCACAGCAGCAGACAGAGGGCTGCACACCATATCCTGGGCTGCATTTCAGCCCTGTCCCCGTGGCCCGTGCTCACAGTGGGGGCTCAGCCAGAGTTCTGGACTTGAGTTGGGTGAGTTGGGGTGGCGGCTGTACCTCGCCGTCTGTCCGTGTGCCTGGCACTGACTTGGGAGGATCCCCCAGCCCCTGCCTCCAGGACGATGCTATCTCTGGGCCGGAAGGAGGGCGTTCCCGAGTGAGTGAGCACCCTGGACTGAATGAGGGCGCCCACCCTGGGCACAGGGGAGAAGTGAGGAGGTGCCCCATGCACTCAGGGCATGGAATTGGCCAGGGAGGAAGCTGTTCGAGCCGCGGGCTTCTGGTGGCCCCTTCCCCACCCCCGGGCTCAGGCGGCACTGTCCTCTCTCCAGGTTTCTGCCCTGGCGCTCCTCTTTGCTAGAGTTGGAACCAGATCCCCAGCTTCAGGTCCTGGCTCTTCCAGCCTCGGTGTCCGCATCTATAAGATTGACGCGTGGCTCCTCCTTGCAGGGCGGTCGGGAGCATCAGTGACAGCTGGCTGGAAGGAGTGTGACACACGGGAGACAAGGAACACTGGCTGCCAGGCCCTCCTCCTGTGGCTCTGTCTGTCCTCTCTGCCTTTTCTTGTTGCCCTTTTGATTTCACACGAACACACATGCGCATACTTTTGCACATACACACATTCACATAGCCATGACATTCACGCACAAACACAACATTCACATATACACTCGCGCACACACACCCGATGTGAAGATAAGCCACTTGGACTGCGGGGAGGGTGGGGAGCCGGGAGCGGCGTTTCTGGCTTCCTCTTGGGGGAGGGGCTGTGGGGTGCAGATCAGTAGTTTTCGTTCTTGCACATTCTCAGTTAAATTACAAATGTACATGTGGAGCCGTGGCTCTGGCATAGGTCCTGTTCCTGCTCCTCCCCTCCCTCACCTCTCTGGGTGCCTGGAGTCGGGGCAGGCAGCCCCGAACCCCCACTCAGGATCTGACACTTGAGGGGAGGATGTCAGCTCACTTGTACCCAGATTGTCCCATCGGAGAGCAAATTGAGTTCATTGAAGGGAAGAGCCACCATTTTAGTGAATTTCAAAATTTGGTAAATTAATCAGTAAAGAGTAAAACAACGTGGGGCCGGCCCAGTGGTGTAGCGGTTAAGTTTGCGCGCTCTGCTTCGGTGGCCCGGGGTTCACTGGTTCAGATCCCCGGTGCGGACTTAGCACCGCTTATCAAACTGTGCTGTGGCGGCATCCCACCTATAAAATGGAGGAAGATGGGCACAGATGTTAGCTCAAGGCCAATCTTCCTCAGCAAAAAGAGGAGGATTGGCAGTGGGTGTTAGCTCAGAGCCAATCTTTCTGAAAAAACAAAACAAAACAAAAAAAGAATGAAACAACTTGAAAAAGTCCCTCGGGCTTGGTCAGGGATCCCTGGTGTGAGTGAGGGGGGTCATGTGAGGAATACCGTCCCTGGGGGTATCTCTGCCCGCTGTGTGTCGTGTCCACACCTCATGTTCACAGCCCCTGCCTGGCAGCCACACCTCTGGCCTGTGACTGGGACATAGGCTGAAGGGCAGGGGCCCAGTGGCTGCCTCTTCCTGCTCCCTGCCCACCATTTGCCCCAGCCCCTGGCACCCCATGGCCCTGCAGGGACCACCCCCCAGCGACAGGGCAGAGGCCCCAGGCCCACGGCCCCATCTGGGCTGCAGGGTCTAGGCTGCCACCTACTCTGCCCTGCCTGAGAGCTGGACCCTGGGGGCTTGCAGATTCCCCAAGGCTCTGGGCACCTGGGAGCTGAGGCCCAGCCTTGAGGTGGAACCGGGAGGAGGACGTGGCCTGGGCCTGGTGGCAGTGAGGTGCGCTGGTGGTCACAGCTCTGTGTCTGTCATCAGCAGAGTCCCCGGGCCCCTTTTGCCGAGCTGGCTGACGATGAGAAGATCTTTAACGGGGGTGACAGCGTGTGGCAGGGCCAGGAGCAGGCCCTGCTTCCTGAGATCACTGAGGAGGACCTGGAGGCCATCCGGCTGCGTGAGGAGGCCATCCTGCAGATCGAGGTGAGGACCCGGCGTATGCGTGTGCACATGTGCGTGTGTGCGAGTGAGCTTGCAGGTAACTGTCTCTGAGTGCTGGAAGTGCATTTACAATGCGGCAGTTGGTGGCTTGGCAGGGACACGCTGGCTCTATGGGTGGTGGTGGTCTGGGCCCCTGTGCGTGGTGGGGTCTGAGTCCCTGAGTGTGTGTAGCTGTGGGCACTGGGGTCCGAATCCCCACCTCTCGCCGTGGCGCCCCCTCCTCCCTCTGGGTCTCCATGTCTCCAGGAGGAGGAGGAGCAGCTGCTCTCCCAGGGTCTGCCAGTCCTGAGCTCCCGGGGACCAGATTTCTGGAGTGAAGGTTCCCTACAGGCAGCTTTGTCTAGATAAATAGTGACTTGGGCAAGCTGGTAAACTGAGTCACTACTTAGGACCTGTTGCTCTGTCTACAACAAGTAGATCTTACGTCCTAGAAGGAGGTGGACGACCCATGGCAGGCAGGGTTCGGCCCCTGTATTTCTGGGGCCCCTCCTGCTTTGGCCTGGTGGAGGGGGGCTTGTTTCTCACGCCCTCAGTCAGTGCCCCCACCCTGCCCACGCCCCACGCTCACTGCTCAGAGAAGAAGGCGCTGTTCCAGGCGGCCCTGGCAGGAGGCGGCGCAGAGCTGCTAGTAGAAGATGGGCCTCCCTCTTGCTGAGACCATCCAAATGGACCAAACACACACAGACACTCACACGCACACACACACTTTTGTCCCTCTCTGTGGCAGCAAAACCTGCTTTTCCCGGAGAAGCTGAGGAACAGATCCAGGAGCTGTCACCTCTGGTGACTTGGGGTACTGGGAGGCCCAAGAGGTGGGGGGACTGCTTCTTCCTTTAGCTCAAGAACTGAAAGCCTCTTAGGAAGAGCCCCCAGCAGCCCCTGGGGCACACCGTGGGCCGCTGGACCGCCTGTGCGTGGTGGGATGAAGGGGGCCGAGGAGGGGGCTACTCTCAATTGACTTAGCGTTGTCCTGGCATCCAGGGAGTGGAAGAGCAGGTGCCTCCTTGGGCCCCAGGCATGAGGATGTGGGCAGGGAGAGGGCTGTCCCCAGGAAAGGCTGGGGGCTCCTGCATAGGCGGGGGGCTCACCCTGACAGCAGCGCTGCAGGGTAGGCCGTGGGGTTCCCAGGTGGCATCGCGGTTGGGGCTGGCCGGGGCCTTGGACAGCCTCCTGGTGGCTGACGGGCTGAGGGGGTAGACGGGCAGTCAGCAGCCCTGGGGTGGGGTTCCGAGGAGGGGAGCTTGGGCCCCGTGTGAGCGGGTTTCTCAGCCATCAGGCAGCCAGGCCCTGGCTGGCTCTGGTTCTCTAGGTGGTGAATACAGGCAGAGGGGCGGGCTTTACGGGGGCAGGGGGACCCATGGGGAGGCCCCTGCAGCGCTTCAGCTGAGATGAGGGGCTGGGCCCAGTGGGGGAGGGCCCGGGGCTCTGGGCCCACTTAGGACCATGTTAACATGAGGCTGGCCTGAGTCTGTCAGTCTTGTCTGTGGCCCTAAGAGCCAAGCTGGGAGTGAGTGGGGGACCGTGGCAGTGGCCAGCCTCGCCTCATAGCCTCGCTCTCCTCGTCTGCAGCACAGCAGCTGGAGAGCGGTGACATGGACGTCAGGGGCAGAGGTTTGGAAGGCAGCGAGCGCCACAGCTCCCTGCCTCCCTCCCTCCTTCTCTCCCTGTGGTCTTTGGAAATGGGAAAAATAAACACAAATTGTCACTAGCCTTTAGAAAGCCCTCCTCCAGCACATCTTAAACGTATGTAGCGAGGTGGGTGGGCTGAAGGCCACAGAGGCCCGGCTGGGGTTTGAAGGGCAGGCCGGTGTCCCCAGGCCCCTCCAGGATGACCTAGAGGCCAACTGCTCAGGGCTCTGGGAAGTTGTCTGTGCAGAGCCACAGCGGCCTGCGGGGGTCGGGCTGCGGGGCCTGGCGGGTGTTTTGGGGCCGGGGCTGTGGGAACAGCCTCGGGAAGACATGTGACGGTTCACGCCTTGGCTGGTTGCAGACTTTCCATGTGGAACTGAGCCGGCTCCTGACCACCCCCCGTTGTGTCCCCCGACTCCATCCTCTCACCAGTCCCCTACCCTTCCCCCGACTCTGTCCCCTACTCCATCCCCCCACATCTCCGGGGCTTCTGGATTTGCACAGTTGTGTGCATTCACAAAGTCACGGAGGTGACACTTTGGGTCCAGTAACTGTTTGGGGCTCTGGTCTGCTGTCAAGGACTTACTCTTATTGGGTGGGTGGTGGGGAGTGTGGATAGACGGGAAAACTGAGGCCCAGAAAATGGAATAAAGTCACAGTAGCGGGTTAACATCACATCTGATTCCTTCCTGCTTCATGGCCTCCGGCAGGCATTTATAGGGTGAACGCTGGGTCCCATGTAGGACTGGCGCTGAGGGTGCAGCTGGCACTGAGGGAGGTGGTGGCTCCACTTGCTGTCCCTTTCCCTCTCGCTCCCCGTCCCCAAGTCGTCCTGTGGGAGAAGGCAGAGTGCCAGGTGAGAAGGCCATGTCCTGCTTTAGGCCCAAGGCTCCCCTAACTAGCCGGTGACCTGGAGCTCACCACTTGCCTTGGTGGTTTCATCTGTGAAATGGGCGGCTCAAGGGATGGTCTCTTTCTCCCAGCCCCTGCCATCTCAGACCACCCGTGTGTCATGGCAGAGTGCAGCGGGCCGTCTGGGGGGCTGAGAGGGGAGCTCATGGGCGCTTTGGCTGGCTAGCAAGGGACCACCCGTGTGTCATGGCAGAGTGCGGCGGGCCCTCTGGGGGCTGTCAGGGGAGCTCATGGGCGCTTTGGCTGGCTAGCAAGGGACCAGGTGGTGAATGGGTAGGAGACTGAAGAGCAGGCGCGCCAGGCCTCCGTCAGGGGTTCTGGGCCCTTCCTCAGCTCAGGGGGCCCACTGGGACCTGGCCTGTTGGCTTCTGAGTGAGGGTGTCCTGCCCCCAGGGGATCTGTAAAGACCTCCACCTGACCTTCCTGGACAGCCAGCCCTCTGTCAGCACAGTGTCCTTCGAGACCCTTTGGGGGCTCCCCATATGTAGGCACAACATCCTGTGTCCCTTCCCTGTCCCGGACCCGCCTGAGACGGCCCCACCTCTCTCCTCCCCACCTCTGCCCCCTGGCTCCTGGGAAACCCAGCGAACCTCACCTGCTGCTCAGGGGCTTCGCGCCGCAGCTCCGGCCTGGAACCCCCTCCCCAGACCTCGCTGTTGCTGGCTGCCACCCCGCCCTGCTCTGCTCTCCACCCGCCTCAGCACGCCCTGAGGCTCTCGTCAGTCTGGTTGCTGGCCTAGTTACTGCCTGCCTGTCCACCAGAATAGAGACCCTTCTGTCTGTTACTGGGGCCAGTCCCCAGGTCCTGCAGTAGCTGGCTTGACAGATGCTTGTTGAATGAACCTGTAAAACTGGCCAGTCTCCCATGATGATAGAGGCCTGTCCTGCACCCCTGCCCAGGGCTGCCCGCCTCCAGGCTGGGTTAGGACCCCACGAGCAGCCTCTCGCCCTCCTGCAGTCCCATTTGGGGAGTTGCTCCCGTCCGCCATGGTCCTCACCTGTCCTCCCTCGGCTCACCGTCCAGGCGGGTCTCTGCCTGCTGGCGGGGTCCTGGGCCCACTTTTCGGCATTGTCACTGTCCAGGGGTGTGTGGGGGCCTGGAGCCTGTGGACACAGTGGGTACCCTGCTCCTGCCCCTCTCTGGCCACTGTGTGGGGTGCCTGCACCGTGCCGGCACCTGGTGCCCCTGTGCTTTCCCTGTTTTGTCCACACACTGGTCCCTGTGCCTGTGGCCAGATGCCTGGCCCAGAAGGCTCCGTGCACTGCCCCCACCCCTTGCCTCTGTCCAGCCCTTCTCATTGCACTCGCCCTGCAGAACTGCTTGGCCCTGGCGACGGGGGTGCCCCAGCCCAGCGCAACCCCACAGGCCTGGCCACTCACAGGTGGCCTTTCCTGGCCTGGGCGCACGTGTCCTGGGGCCTGGTCTCAGCTGTCCTCTGTCCTGACCCCTGGCCTCCCGGGCCTGGACCATGCATGCTTTCCCAGCCTGGGCTCCATCCTGGTGTGCTGCCTGCCAGCCTGTGGCCAGGCCAGTTCCAGGCCTCTCTGGCCTCAGTTTCCCTCCTGGGAGAAGTACTGGGCCCTCTCTCAGAGGAGCTGCCGATGTGCGTGGAGTGCTAGGGAGAGTCGCGGGTCTGTGCCGTGGGGCTGTGCCGGGGTTGGAGGCCCAGCGAGACAGGCACTGGCCACACCCCCTCCCCGCAGACCGCAGGCTAGGGTGGGTGGCCTCGTGAGTCCTGCGTTTCTCCATGCCATGTACCTTGGGCTTCTCTCCTTTCGTTTCCTCTAGGAGAGCAGAGTAGAGAAAGCGAAACCAGCCTTGGGCAGGGGGAGCCTGAAAGGCATCTGGGCGGTCGAGAGCTGTGTCCCTGGGTGCTTCAGGAGCCGGCTCGCTGCACTGAGAGCAGCCGTGTGTGGCCTGTAGGCTCCCGTGGTGCAGAAGACCTCTCTGGAAAGCCCCTGCTGGCTAGAGAAGCAGGATGGGAAGGCTGTGGCAGAGGGGGGCCCCTGGAGCACTGCCAGCTGGGGCACACGCGTCCCAGGCACATGCTCCCATTACGGCAGGACATCACTATGTGCTTCCTCTTGGTGGGGGCCACATGGCTGCGGCCCACATGGTCTGACCCCTGCCCTGGGCACCGCTGGCTCCTAACGTGGGACCCTGTGTCGTCGGGCCCCTCCTGGGCACACCAGGCTGAGGGGAGCTCCGCCTGTGCAGGAGCCAGGTCTTGGGGCCCCACCCACCTCGTGCCAGGCACCTGGCCTTCTCTCTGGGGCTCCTCCCCCTGCCCCTGAATCTGAGCTGGCTGGTCTCTGGGCTCCCAGCCTAGGCCATCTGTCTGACACTGGTTCCAGGTGGGCAGGCCCTTGTGGGGCTCCCAACCTCCCAGGACCCGGCGTGTCAGGGTGTTGGTGCTGCTGGGGCCGGTGCTGGTGGCTCGCAGCCTCCTGGCTGGCGCACTGTCTGGGGTGGAGAGGAGAGGGAAAGGCTGTTTCATCTCATTATTGAGAGCACGAGCTGTAATTGGGTTTGAGCGGCGCGAGGCTGGGTGCGCGCGGGAGGAAGCAGGACTGATGGGGTGTGCCAGGAGGTGTCTGAGCACCCAATTAAGTCCCATCCAGGAGCTGCTGCCCCTCCCCACCATGGGCCAGCGGGCGACCAAGCGGCCAGCAGCTCTGTCCGCGGGCTTGTCTGCTGCCCCTCGGCCCTCTGTCCGTCCACTGCAGCTGTGCCAGAGCTGGTGCAGACACTGCCAACCAGCCCCACCTCCTCTGCAGCTTGGCCCTCCCCTCCCTGGGGTCTGGCCTACAGGGCTGAGTCCCCATGCCCATTCCTGGGGGCCGTGTGCCCTCCATTCCGTGCCTCTGAACTGAGCATGTGGGGACCCTGAGAGGAGAGCTGGGGCCCTGCGGCCACACAGCAAGGCAGAGCCAGCACCCCTCTCATCCCTTCTGGCCTCAGGTCCCCTCTCTGAGCCCGTGTCCTAGTCCTGTGGGGCAGTCAGAAATGGGGGGCCCTTGATAATGGACTGGGGTGCTTTGTAGACTGGAAAGTGGGGCACCCTGGGTGGCACTGTGGTGACACCTGGGCTGCAGGCGGAGTTGAGGCCAGGTGATGGAGCTGCCTCTCTAGAGGGGTAGGGGGGTTGCCCGGGGGTCCACATGAGACCCTGCACATTCTGAGCCCCCCACTGTGTCCCTTTCCAGGGATCACCCCTCCTCCCAGAGGAGCAGAGGAAAGGGCTCCAGGGCCATGGGTGAGAGTCCCCCGGCTTCCTTCTCCTCCTGGGAACAAGGCTGCCCTTGGACCCCTGTTCTCCCTTTGGCCTGTCTGTCCCCCAAGGCCGCCCCAGATGTCCCCACCACTGTGGCTGGCTCCCTCCGTGTGGCACTCGGGGCCCTCGCTGTTGCCCAAGATATTAATGGGGACCCCTGCTCCATCCTGGCGAGGCTGCCCCACAGCTCTGCCCATGGCTCGCGCACCCCAGATGCCAGTGGTGACTCCTGCTCCATCCTGGTGAGGCCACCCTGCAGCTCTGCCCCTGGTGCCCACACCCCGGATATTAACTGGGACCAGTGCTCCATCCTGGCGAGGCTGCCCCGCAGCTCTGCCTGTGGTGCCTGTACCCCAGATACTAATGGAGACCCCTGCTCTATCCCGGAAAGGCTGCCCCGCAGCTCTGCCCGCAGTGGCTGCACCCCAGATACTAACAGGGACCCCTGCTCCATCCTGGTGAGGCCACCCCGCAGCTCTGCCCGTGGCACCCGCACCCCAGATATTAACGGGGACCCCTGCTCCATCCCATGAGGCCTCCCTGCCGCTCTGCCTGGGGCACCCGCTGTGTTCCTGCTGCCCTCGGCTCTGCTGCCCTCAGGCGGGCTCTGATCCACGTCCTCCTCCGCAGCCCCCGGGACAGCTCAGTCCCGCCTCCCAGCCCCAGACTTCCTTGTTCCCCTCTGGCGGGGTAAGTCCTCGTTGTCCTCTGGGTGGGCTGCCCCTGTCCCTTCTCCCCCAGTGGGACCAAGGTCACCAGTGCCAGGACTGGGCCAGGGTGCCCTCTTCTCCTGCCCCTAGCTGACTCCCTGCCTTCCAGGTCCCTGTGGACACACGGCCAGTACCCACTGACAGGACCCAGTCAGCCGAGGTCACCCGTGGTCCGATGTGGCCTGTCACCACCAGAGCAGCTGGTTCTGGCGGGAAGAGTGGTCCCACTGCAGACAGTGGGCAGGGGGCCTGGAGGGGTGACGGAGGAGGGAGAGGCCGCTCCTGGACATGCAGGGCAGCTTCCTGGTCCCCTCATGGGGAGGGGGCTGGCTGGCCTCCGGCACCTCCTGGCCACAGGGGAAAGTGAGAGTTTGGCCCTGGGTCTCAGGCTCAGCCATCCCCCTGCCTGGCCACAGGACCCTGAGGGGGTCTCTTCTGGAAGCCTCAGGTTGTTTATCTGTAAAATGGGCACAGTGACACCAGTCTCTCAGCCTATTGGGAGGGTTAAGTGGACATGAAAGACCTTTGTTGGCGGGAAGGTGAAAATGCTGCTGCAGAGTTTAACTGCCTGGCGAGGCGCTCACCTGAGAAGGGCCCGGGAGGCTGGGGCTGGGGCTAGGGGTACAACAGGCTCCTTTGGCTCCTGCCCGTCCGGTCCCTCCCCCATGGGGCCCTGCAGCCCCCCCTAACTGAGGGTTAGCCCCCAGGGCAGGTGCTGTGGTGACGGGTGCTGAGGTTGCACCGAACCTGGTGCTGACGCCATCATGGCCCAGATCCTTCGGGAAGGGTTTGCGTCTTCCTGGGGAAGGAAGGCTCTCTGGTCTCCGTGGGCTGGGCTCTTCCCGGCTTCTTGGAGAATCCGGGTTTTTAATTTTATGTGGTCCAGCCTTGGAAGTCATGCAACCAAAGCTCTGCCGCATGCTGTTGGCTAAGGCAGATACGAAGGCCTGCCCCGGCCCAAGGGAGGGACCACTGTCCCCACCTCTTGAGGGACACATGCCAGGTCACTTTGTAGGAGGAGCGTGAGGGAGGGGAGGTGTATGGTGTGGCCATGTGCCAGTGGGGCAGCTGCACGCCCCATGACGGTGAGGGACACGTGCTCCGCAGCCCCCCTGCGCCCCAGCCCTCGCGGCTCTGCAGATGCGCTGGCTGCTCCTGCCCCTTTTGCACTTGCCGTCCCGAGCCTGGAACCTCGTTCCCCAGGTGCTGGAGCACCTGGCTGCCTTCTACCTTCAGGTTTTGACTCAAATGTTATCCCTCTAAAGTACCCCCTCTGCTTTGTCTAACATACTGTTTAATTATCTTATTATTTATCTCCCTCCACAAGAATGTAAGCCCCGTGGAGGCAGGGATTTTTGTCTGTTTCAGTCGTCCCTAAGGATGCAGGACACTCTGGGCACTCAGTGACTATTTCTTGAACAAACAAATGGATGGTGGATGGATGGATAGTTGAGGGATGCGGGGTGTGTGGTGGGGGATGGATGGATGGGGGTGGGGGTGTCAATGGATAGGGCCTGGATGTGTGGCAGGTGAATGGATGAATAAGTCGTATGCATTGGGACTCCATGGAGATCTGTGTCTTAATGAAAGGGCACTGCTGCCTTTGTTCACATGCGTCTTCTCATCAGCCCACACAGCAGCCCTGGAGAGTGAGCACGCCTGTGTTACAGTTTTATCAGAGATGAAGCAGAGGCTTAGAGAAGTCACATCGCTTGGCCCAGGCCACGCAGCCTGTGTGGCAGAGCTGGGACTGGAGCCCAGGCTGCCTGACTCCAGAGCAGGGCTGTCCTACCCGTGATGTTCTGATGCCTACCTCTGGGTCAACCTCTTTCCCAGATGGGAGGGATGCAGGAGGTCACCGAGGCTGCCCCATGAGGTGGTGGCAGAGCCCAGGAGCCAGGAGTGAAAGGAGCCCGTGAGGCCCAGCTCCACTGCCCCCGTGTTACCTAACCCTGGTTGAGGTTGACCCTTCCTGTCTGGAGGGCCAGGCAGTGCCCAGTCTCTCTAGGGCAGGGGAGGTCGAAGGACATAGGCACGTGCCCCTAGCCATTGCCAGCATGGGCAGGCTTGCCAGGCACTGGTCCAACCGATTGAGCTGGAACCAGCGTCACCCGTCTGCCCACAGCCAGGTCACTGCCAGCACTGCTGTGTCTGCGCCAGCCTCCCCTGCTGGGTCTGTCTCACCTGATCTCACCTGTGGGGCTGGTGATCCCTGCTCCGCTCCAGAGTGGCTGTGTCACCTGACCCAGGTGCAGCACTCAGAGCCCACCAGCTGCTCTGTTGCCATGGCTACCTGGCAGGACTAGGACGGAGGAGGCTGGGGATGAGGAGGGGGCCAGGAAAGGCCTCCAGGCTGGGCAGAGCCTCCGGGGCCCAGCTCCCACCCTGTATTTGGCACTGTGCAGCTGGAATGCAGGGGGTGGTTGGTCTGGCTGATATCTGACTATAAATACGTGAATAAATCAAATAAAGTTTGGCTGTTCCATTAACTGGAACAGTTGTCTTCGTAGGTGGATGGTTGCCAAGATCCTAATTATAAGAAGAGATTGTGTGATAGAGAAAATGCAGTGGTATTTTCTTTCTTTTCGTTCTTGAAAATGAAGGGAACACACATGCGCACACGCACACACACAGGGTCACACACGCACACTAAGGTTTTATTATGTCCCATGCAAGGTTGTTATTCTGCAGTGCCAGTAAAAGAAGAGAAAGAAGATTCCGTGAGAGCTTTTAATGAGTTCTAGTTTTAGAAGCAATCAGGAAAATAATTGCATGATTTAAACATTTACTAATTTAAGGTGTTTTTTTAGTCTCTCCCTTGCTCTCCTGCTCCCTGGTTCCCTGGTGCCCGCGGCCGGCACACGATTCGGTGTCTGCCACCCTCGTGCGTCACAACTGGGCTGTTCCACGCCCCCGGGGGCTCCATCCTGGGGCAGCTGTGCAGGGGCTTCTGGGCCCCCAGGGCAGGCCCCCTTCCTCAAGCCGCGACCAGCCTGGCCTTGAGCTCGAACCCCAGGACTGGGGACTGAACTTCTGCTTGGAACTGGGTTCCCGTTTCGCCTCCTGGTGGCTCCACCTGCCCTGGCATCCTCCGTCAGGAGCTGAGCCCTGCCCGGTGCCCAGGCACCCAGCACAGTGACTGAGGGGACACCATCCGTGCCAGCTGCCTGCGCCCAGACACTCCCTCTCTGTATGTGCTGCTCCCTGCTGCTGAGGCTGCCCATCTGCGCCCCCTTTCATGGACCCCTCCTTCTCCTGGCCCGTCATCAGGTCTGCCCCCCGTCAGTGACAGGCCCGGCTCCAGAGCCCAGCCGCCTGCACCTGCCCTGTTCTGCTGCAGGTACGGGGGCATGGCCAGCTCCCCATCACCCCGTCCGTTCTGCAGACAAGCATTGGGTGCTGGGGTGAGTGAGATACAGCCCCTGTCCGTTCTCCATGGGAAGCCCCGGTGCCCGAGAGTGCTCTTGGAGGAGGAGGCACAACCTCCCTGCTCTGCCATGCGCAGAGGGCGGGGACCGCACTGCCCTGCATCCAGGGCCTTCCTGCTCTCCACGACTAGGACAGTCAGCAGGGCGCAGGCTCCAGCCCCAGATCCTTCTGGCAGGAGGGAGACTGAGCCCATAGGCTGATCTGGCCAGGAGCCGGGGTTCTGGGGTCCCCGTGCCCTGAGCAGCCCCTCGGAGCCAGCCTGAGATCATGTAGGAGGCTGCTGCCTGGGGATCCAGGAGGAGTCTGCGGGTCCAAGCTTGCCACCCCCTTCTGGCAGTCTTGTCTGCTCTGGGTGGAGAGCACATCTTGCTGACCCCTTCAGGGTGGCCCAAGGCCAAGGTCAGGCTCCAGCGTGCCTACTGGTCATCCTGGTCCCCGCACAGTGTCCCCTTCACCCTGCCCTCGCTCCCGCGGCCTCAGACCAGCTGAAGTGCGTGGCCCTCACACTCATCCCCCAACGTGTTTGCTGATGTGTTTGAGCAGGGAGAGTCTTTGTTCGGAAGTAATGCTGCGGGGGCGGTGGGGGGCTCTCGCCATAAGGAGAAGCTGTGGCTGTAAGGTAGGCGAGCATCTCTAGACTTAGGAAGAGGGGTTCTCTCCTGCTGGCAGGAGTGAGCACAGCTGGAAGGAGCTGGGTGTAGGGGGGTGAAGGGGTGGCTGGACCAGGATGTGTCCGAGCCCCAGGGCAGCTGGCTCTCTGAGGGACCCAAGGCCGGGCCTTGTGGGAGGGAAGCTGGGCTCACAGTTTGGTTGTCAGGCCTTTTGTCCCACGGGTCAGGGGACAAGCTGTTGAGCCCCTCGTGTACAAGGCACAGATTGAGAACCCGGGGGTCTGTGCCTGGCCGTGTCCTGGGTGAACAGAAGGGGTCCTTGAATCGTGTCTGAGTCATTGGGGAGGGCCCTCTGCAGAAGGCGTTTCCTGGAGTGCACAGGTGGGGCTTCTTAGCGTTGCTGTTCCTGGAGCCCAGCCTGAGCTTCTGTTCAAGATGAATGAAATTTGTCAGAGGGGCCACAGATCTGAGGGGGGGCTGTCTGCTGAGGACGTGGGGCTGGCCTTGCTCCTGCAAGGTCTGCTGAACCGTCTGCTGAGGGGTGGGCGCAGGTCAGCAGTCTGGGCCTCAGGCTTTTTGAAGAGGGAGAGTGCAAATGAAAAAGGGCCGTCCATGTGGAAGGTCCTGTTGATTTCCAAGAGGGCAGTGAATGCACAACACTGATGGTGAGTTCTGGATGCTGAGATGCTGGTGCTGTTGGTGGCACTGTCCAGTGTGGGTCACCCCAAGTAAGGCCCCACCTCCCCTGTGGCTCCACCGCCCCCAGAGTGCCCTGGGCATTGGAGCACGAGCAAACACCTTGTGTCTCAGCTCACGCCAGTGGACCGCATTATTGCCACTCCCAGGCATCTCTGCTTGGCTAGCCAGGAATGGATGGGAGCCCCTGGCAGCAGCCCACCTGGCTCTGTCTGTCCCACTCTGGACATGGTCCTGTGCGTGGTCCCGGCAGGTGTTGCTGGTGTGGTTGAGGGGATGGCAGGGGCCTGGGCGGGGCACCCCAGCCTGAGAGGGCCAGCAGGTGCCGGCTCCTGGCAGCCATCCTCGGCCTCATCCAAACAGCACTGACTGTTCGGAGGGCTGCTTGCTACAGAAACCTCCTGCCCGGAAGGGGCCACGCCCTGGTCAGCGGCCATGGCGCCAGTGATTTTACAGCGAGTTGGGCAGTCACTTTGGCCACTGCATCTCCAAAGGGGGCCTCCCCTGCTGGACTGCGGACCCCCCATTCCCTCATGGGCTGTCCCAGGTTATTGGGGTTGATGCTGCTCCAGACAGGAAGCACCCAGTGTAGTAGCTGTGTTCACACCAAGGCCAGGCCACAGTGATTTACAGCCACTCTGGCTTCCACCCCCACCCTAGCAGGCAGCCTGAGGGTCCTGGGCCCCCAGGGGCACCGGGCTCATGTCCCTGCTCAGAGACACCCCTCCCTCTCCTCTCCATTGCCAAGGCTGTGTCCCTGTAGGCTGGGCAGGGCCACAGGCAGCTCTGACCAGCTGAGGCCCTCAGCTGCCACGCTCGCGTGAAGGGATACAGCCTGCACACGTTAACCCTGCACGTGCAGGCAGCTGCACCACCTGACCTTCCCGCGAGCAAAGCCCGGAGCCCCTGGGTGCTGACCACGTGTTATAACTGCCAGGGGTGCCCTGCTACCAGCAGTGACCCAGCGTGGTGGGGTCCAGGTGGTAGTGACCTGGATCAGGTCAGCCCAAACTTGGGAGTAATGCTGGCTCCAACCACTACTAGCCATGTGTCCTTGGGAGAGTCCCCTAACCCCTTGGTGACTCAGTTTCCTCATCTGCCCTCTGAAGTGGGACACTAGCAGGTGTGTTCATACAATGTGGGGAGACTGAGTTCCCTTAGAAAGGCCCCCACAAGTCCCTGAGTCCAAGGACACCCAAGGCCAGGCTCATGTGAGAGAGACCTCTGTTGACGGCAGGCCCAGGCACACTCAGGGGCCAAGGTCAAGCCTGGTGTGTGATCAGTCAGTAGCCAGCCTATGATGGGGTTGGGGCCGGGACCTGTAAGTCTGTGGAGGTGGGGCCGGTCTGTCCAAGGCCTAGCTCAGCCTGCATCCTTCGTCTTGTGACCTTGACTTCTCAACCTTAGCGTGGAACCTAAGTTTGGCCTTCCCAGCCAGCGGCCTCACCCAGGGAAGCTGTAGTGGGATTTGACGGATCCCAGAAATGGGCCCAGGCCTGGGACCTCCCAGAACCCACCCATCTGTTGCCACCCCTCAGAGTGAAGACCTGCAGGCCCCAAACTGGCCACCCCCTTCCCGGCCGTGGGCCCTGTTCCCAAGCGTGGCCGCCCTCCCTGCCCCATGTTCAAGCCCGCTCATTGAATTGCAATTGATAGCACGTGTCAGTTTAAGATCATGCTAATTGCTTCATTTCCCAGAACACTCCTAAAAAGAAAATTAATTTCCCTGTAATACTTTGCAGTGGGGTCAAATGACTCTTGCAGAAATCAATCTAGGCTCCGAAATGAGCTGCAGAGTGGGTGGGCTTGGGCAGCGTCCCCCTATACCCACTCCCGGTCTCACAGGTGTGCAGGAGCCTTCCCTGGCCTGGCTCAACCCTGGCCACGTGCCAGGCTCCAAGGAGGGAAGGGTTGCTTTTACCCAGGTGATCAGTGAGGAAACCTGGCTCCAAGGTGAACGGCTTTGCTGAGGGTCATGTGGCTGGGCAGTGGAGGAGCTGTCCCCTGCAGGGCGGCAGTCAGAAAAGGAGTAGGCTTTGTGTCAGTGGGCACAGGTGCCAGTCCCAGCTCTCCCCTTTCTGAGAGGCCCCTGAGGTCATGAGGCTTGAGAGGGACCCTCTCAAGCCCCCCCAACTTCCACTATCAGATGGGTGCTGTGACCTCCCCTCACGGGTGCTGCCAGGTATAAAGGTGGTGGTATGTGTGTACCCCCAGCACAGCTCCAGGCGTGTGGTCTGTGCGGGGTGTGACCGTGTCCCTCGCGAGCATCATTGCTACTTTGCTGGGCAAATGGAGTTAGGATGGAGTTGAGCAGCATGAAGGATGCAAGAGGCCAGCATGCCATGCCAGGGGAGGAGATATCCCAAAGTTCTCCTGGTCTAAGTTTTTGCTCCTTACCCTGTTCACCAGCTTCATAAAGCCACTCAGTCTTTAGACAGCAGTGGGGCTATCATCCTCCCATTTACCCATCCACCCATCCATCCATCCATCCATCCATCCAACCAATGATCCAACCATCCATTCATCCACCTATCCATCCATTTGTCTACCTACCCGCCCATTCATCCACCTACCCATCTGTTTATCCACCCATCCACCATCCATCCATCCACTATCTATCCACTCACCCACTCACCCATCCACCCATCCAGCTATCTGTCCATCCGTCCATCCACCTACCTATTCATCCATCCAACCATCCATTCATCGACCCATCTACCCACCTGCCCATTTAGCTATTCACTCATCCATTTATCTACCTGTCTACCATCCATCCATCCACCCATCCATCCATCCATCCATCTGTCTAGCCATCTGTCCATCCATCCAGCCACCCACCCACCCACTCATCCATCCATCTTTCCATTCACCCACCATCCATTCATCCACCAACCCATTCATTTCTCCAACCATACATTCATCCACCTATCCATCCATCTACTCATCCATCCATCCATCCGTCCCACTCCTTCAGGATTTACTGAGCAGCGCCTGTGTGCTGGCCCATGCTGGGTGCCGTTATCCAGAGAGGGAAAGGCAGGACCCTTCTGTCAGGGAGTTCCCGAGTGAGTATGAGAGTGAAGTGACTATAGGACTCGTGGGCCTGTAGGCAGTGTAGACAGAGTGCTCTGCTCGGGACAGCCTCTTCGCCCCCCGGCCAGGCCTGCAGCACAGTGTTGGGCACTGCCCTGCACTAGACTGCAGCCCTCCAGGAGCTGGCCCTGGGTCTGTGCCTAGTGAGGAACTCTTGGCCCTGGGATGCTCAGAGAGCTTGAGGTGTGACCTTGGAGTCAGGAGAGAGTATTCAGATCCCAGCCTGGACTCTGACTTGTAAGGTGACTCTGGGCTCATTCCTGGTTCTTGACTCTCCCTTAGCGCTCTCTGATGGCCATGCGCTTGACCTCTGCACCTGCAGCCCCCAGGCGCCTCATGGCTGTCATCTTGTTTTCCACAGAGTGACTTGTTGGATGTGAACCAGATCATCAAGGACTTGGCCACTGTGGTGTCAGAGCAAGGAGATGCTGTCGGTAGGTAATCAGCCACCTGCCCGTTCCCCCAGGTGTGGGCAGAGCTGCCTCCCGATGACTGAGGCCCAGGGCAGGTAGTGGAGTCTGAACCTCTGCTGCCCTCTCTCCCTACCTCCCCGGGTCTCCCCCAACCCCTGACGAAGGCCCGGGCAGGGGAGGCTCATGTAAGAGGGTGGCCCATCCATTCTGCTTATTTAGAGTCCTGGCCTCCATGCCCCCCACCCTGGGTCTTCTTCCCCACCCAAGGACTCCCCAGGGTGAGGACAGGCTGTCCTGGCTGGGGCAGGGGTTGTGGCTGCAGTGAATACCTCAGTGGAGAGTGCTGGAGATGTGGGGCCCATGATGTGAGCGAGCTTGGAGTCCTGGTTCTGCTGCTGATGGTCCCCGTCCACGTCTCAGGACAAGTGTGTGGTGGGGGCAGGGCATTGCTGGGAGGGGGCCAATGTCCCTGCTATTTCCGTGTTTCCTCCGCACGAAGGCCTCAGCCCCACCGGTCTGGCCCGTCCACATCAGGTAGCCATGTGGTTTTTCCTGTGGCTACCTGAGAGCCTGGTGCCCTGAGCAGGAGGGGTGGGAACTCTTATTCCTCTGCCGGAAGAGTGAAGCCGGCACCCAGTGCCCAGAGCCACTTGGCAGACGATCAGCCCCCAGCCTGGCCCTGGGGGCTCACCTGCCCACCCTCCACCCTGTCCCTGGCCCGACTGTTGCCTCACTTGGGCCCCTCCTGTGCCTGAGACTCTCTCTCAGGCTGGGAACAGGAACATGGAGGTACTGAGTTCCCGCGTGTCCTCCTCCCGATGCTGTGCAGCTGCTGCGCTCGGGGATGGAACCCCTGACAGGGTGAGCCATGCCACCCCCTGGGCTGCTGCCCGGCAGGCTTGCCCTTGCTCTTCCTCAGAACCCGGGCTTCCCGCCGTGCCCTGCTCCGCGGCCTGGACAGCTCTCGGCCGGGCTGCCCTCCTCACGGCACCCTCTCCGCAGGACCCCACCTGCTCCCGTGCACCCCTGGTGGCCTCAGCATGGCGGCTGCAGCCATTTCCGCCTCTGGCTGGCTGAGGGTAGGGTGTGCAGGATGGTTTATCCACTCCAGATGTCACCCAGATGTGACTCAGTCTCAGTGATGGGCTGATCGGGGGGACCACCTCCCAGGTGGGGAGGGGAGAGGCACAGATGAAGGCTGACCTGTAGCAGCCATGGTCAGGGTCTGAGGAGGGTGGGGCACCTGGGGACCAGAATAGCCATGGCCCCCGCAGCCCACTGCGTGTTGACATGGGTGTTCCTGCACTGACGGATGACGGACTGCTGTACCCTTCTACAGGGGCATTGAGGGTTCTGGGCCACAAGCCTGGTGGTGCTCTGTTCTCCATGGCCCTGTCCCCTTGCTCCCCAGCCAGCCATTGGCCCCGCTCGCCCCCTCAGCCTCTGGTGCCTTTCCAGGGTCCAGCAGCAGCAAGGCCACATGCCGGCAGAGCTCCAGCCCCAAGCTGGCCATGGCGGCCCTGCTGCCCGGGCCAGGCTCCGTGCCCTTGCGACTGGGCCCCCACTCCCGCACCAAGACACGCAAGCCAAACTTCAGCCCCCAGGAGACGGAGGTGCTGGTACAGAGGGTGACGCGCCACTACCCGCTGCTGTTTGGGGCGCTGCGGGGCACGCCTGCCCGGAAGCACCGCGTGTGGAACAAGATCCTGCAGGCCGTGAACGCGCTGGGCTACTGCCGGAGGGACCTAGGCGATCTCAAGCACAAGTGGCGGGACCTGCGCGGAGTGGTGCGCAAGAAACTGGCAGAGTGCCCGCGGGCCCCTGCTGAGGGCAGCCCAGCCCCTGGCCTCATCCTCACGCCCGTCGAGCGCATGGTGGCCGAGACCTTCTCAGCCCCAGCCCCCCCAGGCGAGAGCCAGGCCACTGAGCCCCTGCCAAGTAAGTGGGCCCCTCCCACAGCCCATGCCCAGGGCTGCCAGTGTGAGACCACCAAGAGCAAGACCCTCAGGGAGCGCTAGGGACCGTGGAAACGGTCATCTCCCACTTGGCCCATCTGCTTCTAGATGGGGAAACTGAGGCTCAGGGCCGGGAAGGGGCCTGTCCACCTTGGGAGTGAAGGAACAGGGCTCAGATTCATCCCAGGCCTGAGCTTGGGGTCCTTCTGAGGTTGCCCCCAGATGATGTAGTGTAGCCAAGGGCCTCCAGAGACATCAGGGACCCTCGTTCATCACGGAGCTAAAGTCGAGGGGACTCGCCCGAGCGCTCCTAGCCTCCCACGGCCTGGAGGCCAGGGCCATTCTGCCGTCAGCGGCCCAGTTCAGCTCCTCTCCCTGCCGCCTGGCGCCTCTGTCCTGGGTGTGGGACAGGGTGGCCTCGCCCACTCTCTGACCCCTCCTGCGCTCTCATCATGTGGGCCTTTCTCCTGGGGTCACTCAGCCCCCAGGCCAGGGCGGTGTCTGGTGGCTCTCAGCCTCCCAGGGCACGCTGACCCCTCCCTGAGCCCATGAGCCCACCCCAGGGCCCCTCTTTGCCGGAAGTTTCTGTGGTTGGTGAGGGCAGCATGAGGTGTTGGCTGGGCCTTCCTGCCTCACAGACACCTGCCCCAGGGACCATGCCGGCTCCCTCCTGCCTCCACCTCCTTCTGCGCCTGCTCCTGCTGCTCCTCCTCCTCGAGACGCCGCTGCACATCTCCGCTCTCTGCGCATCGTCTCCACCCCTCCTCGAAGCCGAGCCCCGCGGGACCCTTCCTTCTTTGGGAGCTGCTTGAAGAACTTTGAGGACACAGCTGGGAGCAGGACCAGCTCCCTCTGAGGGCCACCAAGTGGACCGCAAGACTCAATTTCCTGGGCACAAGCAGGGGCCACAAACACCCACACAGATGGCCGCAGCAGGACTTCCAGTGGGCGGGGCAGCACAGGGCGAGCCCGCACCGCGCCGATGGGCAGATGTGTGGGCCCCGGATGCGCCGTCTGGGCTGGCCTCGCCAGGGGGGGCGATGGCTGGGGCGGGGCCACCTCTGAGGCTTGGCGGAGGCCAGCCCGCTTTCCTACAGCCAGAGCCACGCCAGGTTGTGGGTACTGCAGGGCAGAGTGTGCACACTGTGGGTGCCAAGAAGGGGCTGGCGGTGGTGGCACTGGTATGGCCCTTGGTGCTCAGACCCGTCCCACAAGTCCCCAGCCTGGGAGTGTGGCAGGAACTTGATGTCTGTGTTTGTCCTAGCTATTGCCTGTGCTGGCTCAGCAAACCCCCTGTGGTGAGGCCCAGACAGCCCAGATGTCCCTGCCCACCCTGGCCCCATGGCCCTGGGCTCTCCTCTGACAGGGCAGCTGGCTGACTGGTTCCTTAGTGCTGTGCGTTCCTCCTGGGAGTGGCCTGGCACAGTGCTGACAGTCACTGACGTTTGTTGAATGACTGAGTGAGAGTGGAATGGGGGCAGGACTTCCCCTGGTGGCACTGAGATAAGGGGCAGGAAAGTGGCTGCAAAGCCTGATTTGCCAGGGGTAGAGACCACCCCTGGAGGCCCAGGCCCGCCAGCTCCTCCCTCTGGGTCAGCACTGGCCTGTGGCTTGAGCAGAGTAAGGGCTGCAGGGGCATAGCATGGCTGCTGAGGGTGGGGACAGCCAGTGGACAGAGTGCAGGGCTTCTGCCGGGGCCATCTCCCCTGAGGCCCCATGGTGGCTGTGCCTTGGGTACGTCCACCTGCTTCCTACACGTTGGGGGGAGCGGTGCTGAAGGGGCTCTTTGGCCCCTGGAGGCCCGGCCCCGAGTCTAGGTGCCCGTAGACCCCCGGAGTAGAGGCCGTTTAGGGCAGCTCTCTCTGAGCGCCTCCTGTGCCGAGACTAAAGTTAGCTGGGGGCCTGTGGCCCTGCAGAGCTGCCCCCGGCCGGCCTGGGATCTTCGAGACGAGGCGAAGGCTGGCTGGCCATGAGCTGTGGGTGCTGCAGGTCACTGGTGGGGGCTGCGGGAGGAGGAGCCAGCGGGGAGCTGGGGTCTCTTGTGCGATGGAGCTCCCAGGGTAGAGCTGAGTCTGACCTGGGAAGTGCTGTGCAGGCTAGGAGCGCCCATGGTGCAGCCCTGGGCCTGTAGCCTGTGCCCGGAGCCCTGGGCCTCCAAGACATTATTCTCTGGTCCGTGGGGGCCTCGGCTGTGGCCTCACTCGCGCCGCTGGGTGGTGTGTTACTGGCAGAGTCAGGCTCACAGTGTCCCCAGGGCCCAGGCTTGGTGCATACCAGGATCAGGCTTTGTCCAAGTCTGAGGGCAGGTCCCGGTGCAGCCCAGCCTGTGTGTGGTTGCAGTACAAAGACCCAACTGGGAGTGTGGCCCCCAGCGCTGGCCCAGACACTGCTGCCTTCTGTTCCCAGTGGCAGCTCTTCTCGCTCTCTGCTTCCACCTCTTCCCGTGACGGGAGCGAGACCAGGCTTCTGCTGCCGGGTCTGGGGGTGCACGGTGGCTCGTTGGCACGTGAGTGGGCAGGGGCAGAGGCAGGGCCCTGGGTGGACGCCTCCTGCCTGCAGGGCTGGTCCTGCCACAGTGGTGGCCATGGACGGAGTAACCAAACTTCTGATTCTGCCTTCCCTACGCTCTCTTCTGGGCTGGCTGCAGAGGGCAGTGCCCCTCGATGGGGCAGGACCATGGAGAGTTCTGTTCTTCTAGGGGGCCAGCGCTGCCCATGTGAGAGAAGTGGGGGTGCCCTGGCCCTCCCCACCGCACCCAAGCTGGGGCTGGAGGGGCCCCAGGTGGACTGCCCCTTGGAGCACACCCACTGGGCCGAGGAGGCGCTGTGTGGGCCATGCCTACATGTAGGGGGACCTTCTCTGCCCCGAGCCTCCAGCCCCTGTGCCGCACTCCACTTGGGTGGTGCCCAGGTGCTCAGCGCCCCATGGGAGGTGTATGATTTGAATTAAACCATTTCTGCCTCCAAAGTCTCACCGAAATGCGTGAATTTGGAGGCCTGTCTCTCCTCCTTGAGGCATTAATGTACTTAATGTGTGTTTGCGTCTGACGCATCTGCCAGCAGCCACAGCGCTGGTCTCCACTGAGTGCAGGCCCTGTGCTGGCTCCCAGCCCTGTGTCTGGGTGCACTGGGCACCTTCCCGTGGGTAGAAGAGGGAACAGCATAGAGAGTTGCTCAGAGCCCTCACCTGAATTCAAACCTAGTTCCTACTGTGGCCGCGTGTGCAGTCTCAATGCCCCACTGCCCCCATGCCCCTGGCCTGGCCCTACGCTCACAGTGCGCCTTGAAGGGGCGTGGCGCATTTTACCTGATGCTGAGTGGGATCCTCTGGTTTCCTGGGGCTGCCCTGGGCCTCATCAGGGCGGCTCAGGTGTGCTGCTGGTATGACATCTTGGGGGCTTGTTGACGCCCTCTCCAGGCCCCCGCCCGAACTCCCTGGACCCCACTCAGCCCCCCGCCGTAGTTGGAACCGGCTGGTCCGTGCCTGATGCTGCAGGCCAACAGGTGCTAACGCCCAGCGCCCTGTGTCTAGAGAAAGGTGTGCACAGACCCGGTCCCGGCTGTCCTCACAGGAGCTCTGTGAGATGCACGGAGGCCAAGCTCAGCCTCTCAGAGGCCGTGGCCAGGGTGGGGGCCGAGCCACCCAGGGGTGCAGAGGTGGCGCAGAGCCCAGCCTCTGTCCTTCTCTGAGTGAGCGGCCCCTGCCACGAAGGGTGCTGCCTGGCCCTCTGTCTTGGTGGCTCTGGCCAGCCAGTGCCCATGCCAGGCAGGTCACCTGTACCCATCCCTGCAGCCTCTGCTTCTCAGGAGGCCCCGTGACCACTGGGGGACAGATGCCACTCCCCGCAGCCCCTGGGCCTGGGCTCCCTGGGCTTGTCCTCAGGGTGTGCTCAGGGTCTCCACTCTGTAATTGCTTCTGTTGTCTTGATTTGCAGAGAGTATTGAAGCCAGCCTTGAGGCTGCGTCCTCGCACACAGAGGCAGCCAGCGAGCTCCTGGCTGGAGCCAGCCGGCACCAAGTAAGTCAGTGTGAGGGGACAGCCCGCGACCCACGGCCCCTTCCATCCTGTCCCCCTGAGGCCAGCCCCTGCCGCCCTTGGGAGGGCCTCACCCACCGGGTCTTCTCGGAGCAAGTGGACTGGTGGGGGGAGAGGTGGGGCAGTGGGGTCTGTGCCCAGGTGGTCGGAACCGCCTCCTCTCTTGTCTGCACCCCCACTGAGGGGGGCCAGGGCCTCTGCCTGCCTGGCCGGCCCAGTGGGAGCATGAGGGCAGGAGCGAGTGAAGAGCATGAGCAGGGCTGGCATGGTGGGTCTCAGTGCCACGGACGCTGAGGTGGCCCTGGTTCCCCAGGAGCATGCCACACGCTTGCAGAGCTGCCCCACAGAAAGCTCTGCGGCTCCTCCCTTCTCCTCCGGAGGGCGAGCAGCAGCTGCAGGCGTCTGCCTCCTGCCTCCTTCCTGGAGGGGGCTGGCTGCAGGGGAGGGCTGACTCTCCCCCTCCTCTGCCTGCCGCATCCAGCCTTGCCTGGCTGGAGGCTGGGATGGGTCGTCCCTGCTTGGAGGGAACAGAACCTGGCTTGGGACACGTGGGCTGGCTCAGAGGGATTGGGGGACAGATTTCAGACTTTTATTTGCTTGAGATGGGCTTAGAGCCACCTTGGGGACCAGCTGCTGGGCCTCCTTGCTGACCCATGGCTGCCACGTGAGCACACGACTGGGCCACGCAGTCTCGGGCTTTGTCCGTCAGAGCAAGAGGGCCTGGCAGCCATCCTCCGCCCACTCCCTCAGCCACTCTGGCTCTCTGCTCCATGCTAGGCCCTGACATGCAGAAGTGGCCCCTGCCGAGCCTGTCCTGAAGAGCAGGCATCCTCGGGCAGGTGCAGGGGGTCTGGGCCAGCACCGGGAGGGCCCTGGGCCAGCAGGCAGTGAGGGCTTCCCAAGAGAGTGCCCGCTCCGTCTTAAAGGCAAGCAGGAGTTGTCCTGGCGGAGGGGACGGTGTGTGCAGAGGCTAAAGGACGGGCCGCCCAGGCAAGTTCAGGACACTGCAGGCCGGAGTGTGGACAGCCGTGTGGGGGCCGTGCCGGTGGGAGCGGGGAGGGGCGCTGGGGACAGATGGATGGACGATGCCCTCATTCCCTGGGGGCTCTGGGAAGCCAAAGCTGTGCTTGGAAAGGGGACTCTGGTCACCTTAGAGGGGAAGAGAGAGTAGGAGGGGGCAGTGGTGTGGACCACAGCAGGAACGTGGGCAGGGTGAAGAGGTGGAGGTGGGGCAGAGTGTCCCTTCCCAGTGTCCCTCCCCTGCCTGGAAAGCCCAGATGGGGCAGGCCACACACAGGATGGGTGGCCGGCCGGCTGGCCGCAAGAGCCCAGGCCTGCGCTCTGCCAGAGTGCAGTGAGCGTGCACTGTGGGTGTGAGGGTAGAGGCTGGGCCACTGCTGGCCCCCCTTTTCTCTGTCAGTGGCCATCAGACTCAGAAGTCAGGATGTCCAAGGGTGGCCACATGACACTGGTGATGCTGCAGCAAGTTAGGAAATGGGCTGTGCCAGGGTCTCCCTGCAGGGTGGAGGCGGAGGAAGGACTGGAGGTTGTGTCTGCTGATGCCAGCTTGGGGCTCTGTCTCAGCTCATGTCCTGCCACCTTCCAGCATGTGGAGGGCAGCCAGGCCCTCCACCTGGGACCTCTCTACTAGGCTTGGTCCTTTCAGGCCTCCTGGAGTAGAAAGCGCAGGCTGTGACTGACAAGCACGGTGCACTTGTCGGAAGCCCAGGGCCAGCCTCTCTGTAATGAGAACTCTGCGAGCGGGGATGCCTGCCAGGGGCCCTCACCACCAGAAAGCCTCATCTCAAGAGGGAAGCAACAAACCAGCAGCGTGGCTCCCTCCATGGGCACCGAGGGGCCGCCAGGTCAGAAGGATCGGCAGATGCCTGGACCTTGGAAGGAAGATGTGACAGTGAGGAGGAGGAGGAGGAAGAAGAAGAAGAGAAGCAAGAGGAGGAACAAGAGGAAGAGCAGGAGGAGGAGGACCTGGAGGAGGCGCAGGAGGAGGAGCAGGAGGAGGAGCAGGAGGAGGCGCAGGAGGAGGAGGAGCAGGAGGAGGCGCAGGAGGAGGAGGAGCAGGAGGCGGCTCAGGAGGAGGCGGCGCAGGAGGAGGAGCAGGAGGAGGAGGCGCAGGAGGAGGAGGTGCAGGAGGAGGCACAGGAGGAGGAGGCGCAGGAGGAGGAGGCGCAGGAGGAGGAGGCGCAGGAGGAGGAGGTGCAGGAGGAGGAGGCGCAGGAGTAAGAGGCGCAGGAGGAGGAGCAGGAGGAGGCGGTGGCACGGGCAGCCCCTGTGTCCATGGACACCTCATCAGGCTCAGACCCCCGTCCCACCCCTTCCCAGCTCGCTTGTGGGCCTGGCCCCCTGGTGTGCTGCTGTTGTCGCCCTGTTTCCATTGCAGATCGGGAACTCCTGTCCCATAGATGAGGTGAGTGGGGCTCAGGACTGGAGGTACAGCCACAGTTTCCGCCACACAGGGATGTCCTCCCGCTCCCACCTGCCTCTGCAGTGTGTCGGGAAGTGTCCGTCAGGACAGGACATCACCACGCCCTGTGTTTCAGGCCCAGTTAGTTTTCCCTGCAATATTATTGACTTATCTTCCACACTCAGCCAGTTGTCAGGGTTAGGAGCCCTACAGTCAGACCTTTCATTTGCAGATCAGGAATTTGAGGCCCAAAAAGAGAAAAGAGGGGTTTTCTAAAGGTCACCTAGCTCTCAGGAGGCAGAGCTGGTTTTGGAGCTCAGTCTGCAGGATTCCATGTCCAGGGCTTTTCCTGCTGCCCTGGGGAGGTGGTGCTTTCATGTCCACCCTTCGTCCTTCTACATGGTGGATGGGTGCGTGTGTAGACAAATGGATGGACAGATGGATGGGTGGATGGATGGGCAGAGGGACTGAGGGATTGAGAGGGTAGCACAGGTATTACAGGTGAATGAATGGGTGAGTGGATGGATGGATGGATGAACAGAGGTGTGAGCAAATAGGTGGGTGAATGGATCAAGGATGGATAGGTGATGGATGGATGGATGGAAGGAAAAAAGAACAAATATATACCTGGGCGGGTGGATGGGTGAGTGGATGGCTGGATGGATGGACAGAGGCTGAGATGGACAGAGGATTGAGGATGGATGGCTGAGAGATGAACAGATGGGTGGATGGATGGATGGATGAATGTGAGGAAGGAGGGTGCAAGGAAGGGAGGAGATGGACAGAGGGAGGGTGGAGAGATGATTGATGAACAGTGGATGGGCAGATAGACAAGTGCATGAGTCTGTGGGTATGTATAGGTAGACAGATGGACAGACAAGATGGTGGATAGATAATGGCCAGCTTGGGTGGATGGGTGGGTGGAGGGATGCGTGAATGGTGGGTGGATGGGTAGAGATGGCAGCATGGTGGTGAACCCCTAGGCTTTGGAGTCACCAGGCTGAGGTTTCAGCTTCAGCATTACTAGAACACGTCTTCCAGGCTCACTCCTGCTTTCTTAGTTAGGGTACTGCTGCCCGCTGCAGCAGGCACTGTGATGCCAGAGCTACGAGTGCAGGGGGCCTCACGCAGCTTACTCTCCTGGCACCTCCCGTCCCTCCCGGTGATGCTCCCATCCTGGCTGGCAAAGGCTCACATTTCCTGTCTCCCTCTGCTAGCCGACGAGGAGGACGAGGCCCCCAGCTGCCTGTGGCTACCCCTGCGGACTCTGGATGGGCCAAGCCTGCCTGAGCCCGACCCCCTGGACCTCCGAGGAGCCTTCCCTGCGCCAGCCTCCCCGCCCTCCCCACCCGCTTCCCCGGCCTCGGCACCCCCAGCAGCTGCGTTCCCAGGGCCCTTCCGGCCCTCCCCTCCCTCCTCTGCACCACCCCAGCCCTCTGGGAGGCCGGCAGTGGCTGAGGCCTCTGAGTTTGAGCGGCGGCTGCTGGACGTCCATCAGCGGCAGGGCACCCTACTCTCCTCGTGGTCCCAGCAGCAGAGTGCACTGATGGCTCAGCAGAACCTGCTGCTGCAGCAACTGGCCGAGCAGAGCCAGCGGCTGGCCGACGGCGTGGAGGCCCTCAACCGGACCCTTGAGAGGCTGGTGGAGGCCCACCCCTCCCGAGGAGCCTCGCCCGCAGCCCCAGACGGCACCCCTGCTGGTAGAGAGGCCCATGGGCCCTCCAGAGGCTCCCAGGGCAGCCCCCAGGGCACCCACCCAGGCCCGGAGGTCTTCTCAGGGATGATCTTGAAGGTGGAGGAGGAGCCCTAGAGTCTGGGCCCTGGAGGCCACAGGCATAGCAGGGACTCTAGTCCTTCTAAGAGGGACTGAGGGAGAGGTGGGCAGAGACGGGGCCTCGGTGGAGCCAGAGAGGACGCCAGTGCCATCCACCTGTGCTTGCCCCTTCTGTCGCTGCCATTGTCTGTGCGGCTCCGTGACGTGTGAGGAAGGGCTTCCGGGAGCCGGCCCCCCAGGGGCCTGGACAGAAGTCTACTCAGGGACCACGCAGCTGAGGAACAGAGGGACGCCAGCAGAGAGTCCGGCCTCTGCTCCGCTTCCTGCGCTCCAACCAGCCCGGTGAGCATCGTGGAGGATGAGCCAGCACCTCTGCGGCGGCCGGCGGGCAGAGCGGCAGGAAGAGGCGTGGGGGCCCAGCTTCCCCGACGGGCACCTTGGGCGTTGGGACCCTGGAATGTGGCTTAGCTGGGTGCCAAGAAGGCCCCCAGAGTGTGCCCTGGCATGACTCCTGGAAGCCCCTCCTTCGTGGGCGTGTGGACTCGGAGGGCTGGCTCCTGTGGTCCTCTTGATTCTGGGAGAGGGAACCATGTCTGGTTGGCCTGGAGTCATTCCTCCCCAGCTTTGTCCCTGTTGTACGGTATCTGTGTGCATGTTTGTTACTGGGTCCTGTACGGGATCGGGTGTCGTTTTGTACCTGTTGATTTCTCTTCCAAAAATATATTTTTCTTATATAAGCATAAAATAACAACAAAAAAACGCATTCATGATGCTGCTGCTGCTGCCAAGTCAATGAGACAGAACCCGCCCGTTCTCCCCAACGGGCTGTGCCCCTGCTTCACCCCCGGCGGCCCTGAGCGCTTCCTGGTCTCAGATCCTCCTCCGTCCACCACCTCCTTTGGCTCTTGGTCCCTTGGGGCCCAGCACCCACTCCTGGGCCTGTTAGGCAGGGCACAAGCCACACCCAGACAGCTTGGGTGGCCGTCAGGGACAGCAGGAGAGGGCGGGTGGCCCCAGCCCCCGGGGCCCCACTGGTCTGGACTTCCCTCCCTCCTCCAGCTCCTCCACGGCTTCCTCCTGACCCTTGTGGGTAAAAGCCTTTTCCAGAAGCAAGATACTGAAGTAGTGGCATGACCTGGATGGCATGCTGCTCCCAGCACTCCCAGGGAAGCCCAGCACCGTGGAGAGCCGACACCTTTGTCACTGGCACAATGGGTGGGAGTTTTCCTGGTTTTCAGGTTTTACCGTGGGGCCAGCAGTGTGTCAGGAACTTCTGTCTGCAGAAGATGCCCAGGCTCTTGAGCCACGGAGCCACTGCCCTTGCGGTCTAGCCCAGTGCCCTGCCACCCTCTTCCTCCATGGGTGCAAAGGGCATCATTTGCTTTGCATGGCAGACTTTACTCAGATGTCCCCTCCTTGGAACCCTTCCTTCTACCCTACAAATCCTGGGTCCATCTCAATGCCACCTCCGAGAAGTCTTCGTAAATGTTCATTCCAGATGGAAGGAATGGACCCTTCTTGTCCACTAAAAGATGCCCACCGTGGTTGACATTCACCTCCCTATTGGCAATGAACGCTACTTTCTTGTGTTATAGGCTATCACTGGTCAACCCGTAATGTAGTCCCAACTGAGCCCTGACCCTGGTCACACACTGAGCCCTGATCCTGATCATACTCTGAGCCCTGACCCTGGTCACACGCTGTGCCCTGATCCTGGTCACACTCTGAGTCCTGACCCTGGTCACATGCTGAGTCCTCACCCTGGTCACACTCTAAGCCCTGATCCTGGTCACACACTGAGTCCTGACCCTGGTCACACTCTGAGCCCTGATTCTGGTCACACACTGAGCCCTGACCCTGGTCACACTCTGAGCCCTGATCCTGGTCACACACTGAGTCCTGACCCTGGTCACACACTGAGTCCTCACCCTGGTCACACTCTAAGCCCTGATCCTGGTCACATACTGAGTCCTCACCTTGGTCACACTCTGAGCCCTGATCCTGGTCATACACTGAGTCCTGATCCTGATCCCTGACCCTGGTTGGTCCCATGATACCTCTTGGGAGCTTTCTCTGGGGTGGCCCCTGTAGTAAGTGCTGAGGATACAGAAGTGACCAAGGCAGACAAGAGGCCTCTTCTCTCAGAGCTCATGGTCTGCTGCAGAAATCAATACTAAGCAAGTAAATACACATTTGGTGAATGTTATTGCATATATCAGTTAAAACTAGTTAGATGTATTTGACAGAAAACCCAGAATGGCGTGTTTTAAAGAAGATAGGCATTGTGGCTCTTACATGTAGAAACCTGGAGGTTGGTGATCCAGAGCTAGCCAGGTGGCTCCACAGTCCGCAGAGACCCAGGCGGCTTTCAGTGCCCTCCTCCATCATGGTTATCCTGGTCCACGATGACTGCGAGACTCCCACCATTGCACTCAGGTTCCAGGTAGCAGCATGGAGGGAAGGGATTAGGAAGGGCACACCCCTTCCCTTTAAGGGCACCTGTTCCTGGATCTCATCCCAGTGGCTGGAAGTTACTCAGGTGCTCATACTGAGTTGCAGTAGAAGCTGGGAAATATCTTTATGGCTTTAGCCCCAGACGGAGGTTCTGTTGCTGGAGGGAGGGTGGGAGGTGCCGAGCAGGCAGCCTGCAGTCCCACTGTGGAGCTGACCACTGGGACGGTGGTGCTGTGGGCTGCGGTGCCCTCCCTGAAGAAGGCTCTGGGGCAGAAGCCTTAGAGCCGAGTTGGCAGACGTGGGTGAGGCTGGCAGAGCAGGCTGGTGGAGAGGAGGGCTGACAGGGTCTTCTGAGGAATCAGGGCAAGCTTGGGGATAGACGGCCCCACTCCTGCTTTGGAGCTGAGGAGCCGGGGCCTGAGAGGGGGCGTGGCTGCTGAGGGGCAGAGTGACCCTCTTGGTCTGTCTCCCTCCACTGCCCAGTGCCCTTTGCCCCCTGAGTCCTGAGCCCCTTGCTGCCACATGCAGAGAGCCTGTAGGGGCATGGCTGGGACAGGGGCCTATCTGCTGGGCCATGGGTCTGGGCTGCGCAGAGGAGCACAGGCTGCACGTGGGGAGAACAGAGGCCCTGCCTGGCCTCGAGGGCGGGGTCTTCATGCACGGAAGGGCCACCAAAGTCGAGCCAGGAGTGCTACCCTATGACCTGGGGCTCTGGGCGCTCCTTCTCTTGGGAATGGGGTAGGGCAGCCAGAAGATCCGTTAGGAAGGAGGCTGTGGTCTTGGTTTAAGCAGGAGCCTGTCAGAGCTGTTGAGGATGAAACGTTCTTAGTGAGCATGTGAGGTGGAGGCAGCTGGAGGGACAGTGGCCAGTGTCAGGTGGGATTCTAGCTGAGGGAAGCCTGCGGCCGCCAACCTCAGGTCTGCACATCCTCTTCTCTCCCCCGGGCAGCCCCGGTTCTGAGCCGGAGTGGCCGGGGGATGGTGGAGCTGGGAAGAGGGGCGGAGGGGGAGCAGGGCTGCCGGGAGGGTGGCGAGGTCAGGGCTGGTGTCCTGGCGAGGCCGTGGGCCCAGCGGTGGGGAGCCTGGAGCCAGCTGGGGCGGGGGCCATGCGTGCTCAGCTGCCCTGGGCAGGGGCACAGGTCAGCACTAGGAGAGAGAAGGAGCAGTTGGCATGGAGAGCCTGTGAAGGCTGTGGGGACAGACTCCAGGGGAGGGGTCACGGAGAGGGAAGGCAGCATGCTGGGGACGCTGAGAGGGGCCTGATGGGGACATCTCTTAGGTGGCAGTGGCCAGGGCAGGAGACGTTTCTACGGCATTCTCTGGCTTGACTGCTAGGCCTTCCACAGCATGTTCCAGAAGAGAACCTTTCCCCGAGCTGGAGAAGTACTGGGGTAGCTTCCACCAGACCCGGAGGAGGGCTCAGGTCGGCTCTCCACGCCCTTCGTATGAGCAGGAAGCCTGAGAGCCAAGCAGCACTGGGGGCGCAGGGGCGAAGTCCAGGGTCATGGAGAGAGCGAGGGGCAGCCTTGAGCCCGGTTCAGAGTTCCGTGTTCATGCCCTTCCCCTCCTTGGCTGCCTGACCAGGTGAGTGAGCCTCCCCTGCTGTGAAATGAGAAGGGCCCATCCTGCCCTGGAGGAGCCGCAGGAAAGGAGGGCAGTGGGGCAGACCTGCTCCTGGGGGATTGTGGCTAGACCGCCCAGATGGTCTCCCGCTACGAAACGATTTAACATGAGAAACCCTGGTTTTAAATGCTTTGCTGGCTCCCAGAGAACAATCAATATGAGCAGTCTTGTCTCCACACCACCACCCCTGCCACCCCAAATGAGAGCGCTCTGGTGGGAAGCAGAGGAAAGGCTGCCCCGCGGCCCTGGATCCTGGCAGAAGGTCCTTTCCAGAGAAGAGGGTCCAGGCAGGCCTTTGGGGCACCCGCAGACTGAGAAGCACCGTGTGAACCCACAGTCAGAGGCTGTGGGTCTATAATGGGGCAGGCCACTCAGTGGGATAAGTAACAAAAGAGAAATAAGGGGAGAACAGGACAACAGCCTTAGGCCCTGTTATGGGCTGAACTGCATCCCCTAAAATTCCCATGTTGGAGTCCTAACCCCCGGCATGTCAGGATGCGACTGTGTGGAGGCGGGGTCTTCACAGAGGTGATGAAGGTAAGTGAGGTCACAGGGCGGCCCTGACCCAGTCTGACTGGTGTCCTTATAAGAGGAGGAGATCAGGACACAGACACTCTCAGAGGGACGACCGTGCGAAGACATGGGGAGGAGACGCCGTCTACACACCAGAGAGAGAGGCCTCAGGGGGACCCAGCCCTGCCGATGCCTTGGGCTCGGACTGCTGGCCTCTTGAACGTGAGAAAATGAATTCCTGTGGTTTAAGCTGCCCAGTCTTTGTTACGGCAGCCTTGGCAGACTCCTACAGACCCCAGTGGACTCCTGCTGTGGGAATTCATCAGATACGTAACATAAGATCATTTCTAAGAACCATTTTTAAAGCAAGATGAGATCATACAAATGAGCAATAATAAGAGATTAACCGAAAGTGACCAAGAGCCAGCCCTGGTGGCCTAGTGGTTAAAGTTTGGTGCACTCCACGTTGGCGGCCCGAGTTCGGTTTCCAGGTGCGGAACCACACCGCTCATCTGTCAGTAGCCATGCTGAGGTGGCATCTCGCATAGAAGAACCAGCAGGACATACAACCAGAATATACAACTACGTACTGGGGCTTTGGGAAGAGAAAAAAAAATGGAGGAAGATTGGCAACAGATGTTAGCTCAGAACAAATCTTTCCCAGAAAAAAAAAAGAGTGACCAAGTGTGTCTGGAAAAGATCAATTATAACTCTGAGAAATGAGCTCAACGGATGGGTCAAGCAACATATTTGGACACAGATGAAGTGAGAAATAGCAACTGAAAGATAAATCTGAAGAAATTACGGTATTACAGAGAGAGATGTGAAGACAGAAACTGTGACAGAGATTAAGAGATACGGAGAAGAGAGTCAGACATTCGACCCACGTGTAGTTGGAGTCCCGGAGGAGAGAAGCTGGGATGTGGGCACGCAGTGTGTGAGGGGCCGAGGTCCCACTGACACCAGGCCGCTGGACCGAGGGAAGCGCATTCCTGGACGTGACATGGGGGAACCGTGGACACCGCGTGGAAGGGCAGCTCCAGGGAGCAGCTGGAAAGGAAGGAAAGACCCACAGCCTCGCTCACCGCTCAGCCCCATCAGCAGCAGGAGAAGCTGGAAAACGGTGAGGTAACATCTACCCGGTGTTGAGAGCAAATGACTGTCCACCTGGAAATACGCGCCAACAAATCCTCTTTCGAGAAGAAAGACAAAATGCAGGCATTTCCGTACACGTGAAAACTCTGAGGTTCACCAGCAGGAGACTTTCACCAAAGGACCCCTGAGGACGGGCGTCAGGCGGAGGGGAACTGTCCGAGGAGGGAGGTCTGGAGCGCAAGGACAGCGGGCCAGGAGACGGTCGGGGTGAGGGAACCCCGCAAATGGCTGTGTGAAGTAATAAACTCGTAACTGACTGTGACGTCCAGTCTGTGGGGTTAAAAGCGGAGAAAGCCGAGGACAACGGCTGCACAGTGGCGAGGTGTCACGGGGGAGAGCGGACAAAGCGTGCTGAGCACGTGGTATTTGCAGGGAAGGTAAGTGTCCATGAATTTTAGCCTCTGTTAATAAACTCAAGGGCTCCTTCATCACAATTGAAAACGTAGGCTCTGCAAAGGACCCCGCTGGGAGGATGAAAGGCAAGCTACTTATGGGAGGAAATGTCTGTGAATCACTATCTGACAGAGGACTGGTATCCTGAATTTGTAAAGAGCTCTCTAAATTCAACAATCAGAAAACAGTTCAATTAGAAAATGGGCGGGCTGGCCTGGTGGCGCAGTGGTCGAGTTCGCATGTTCCACTTCTCAGCGGCCCGGGGTTCGCTGGTTCAGATCCTGGGTGCAGACATGGCGCCGCTTGGCATGCCATGCTATTGCAGGCGTCCTACATATAAAGTAGAGGAAGATGGGCATGGGTGTTAGCTCAGGGCCAGTCTTCCTCAGCAAAAAGAGGAAGATCTCAGGGCTAATATTCCTGAAAAAAAAAAAGTAGACAAAAGATTTGAGCAGACCCTTCACCAGAGAAGATCCGTGGCTGGCAAATATGCACCTGAAAAAATATTCAACATCACTAACCATTAGAGAAATGCAAATTAAGCCCATCGTGAGATGCCACTACGTGCCTCCTGGGATGACAGGGTACGGAGAAACGACGACTCTTCCAGTGCTGGCAGGACCGTAACAAGGTACAGCCACTCAAGACAATTGTTGGGCAGTTTCTTTAAAAGTCAAATGGCCAGTTACCATACTGCCCAACAGTTGCACTTGGGCATCTATCCTGGAGAAGTCAACTCACCTTCACACGAAAACCTGGACACAGTGTTCATGGCAGCTCGTTTATAACAGTCCCCCACTGGAAGCAACCCACAGGTCCCTCGGTGGGTAACGGGCTGGGTGTGGTGCCGCCATGCCGTGGAATCCTCTGCAGGAGGGACGGACGAGCTCCAAGGCTCCAAGGGCCTTTCGCTGAGCGGAGAAGCCAGTCCCAAAGGTCACGTGCTGTGTGGTTCCCTGTGTGTGACATTCACACAGTGAGGAAAGTATGGAGATTGAGGACAGACTGGCGGTTGCAGGCATTTGGGAGGTAGGAGAGGGTGCGACTCGGAAGGGGCAGCGTGGGGGAACCCCTCGGATGTCGGGGCAGCTCTGTTCCGATCACGGCGTGGTCACAGGATCTCTGTGTGATGAGATTCCACACACACACACACACACACACGAAACCAGTAAAAAAATACAATGACATTTAAGGCAGCAGGTCCTCCCTAGAAGAGCGGCGTTGGAGGAATGGCTTTCATCCAGTGGGACTGGAGTGGAATACAGTCAAGCAGACGTCCTTACTGAAGAAAAAGGAGAATCATATGAAAATAAAAGTAAAATACAGAATCATATAGAAGAAAGAATAGGACCCATAGAAGAACGAGGCAGGCTTTTGGACTCATGTCCAGTAAACAATTAATGCCAGTAGATGCAAAGAGCCCATTAAATGTCCAGGATCGTCACATCGGAGGAAAAAGTCTCTGTTGTGTACGAGAGACTCACAGAAACATGAGGCCGTGGGAAAGGTGGGGGTAAAGGCATAAAGAAGGAAGCCCAGTCAGAAACCGCGTGGAAGAAGGTGGCAGTGTCAATTTCAGGCAGAATGGACATTAAGACAAATGTATGTATAAATAATATGAATAAACACATTAAATATGGTAAAGAGAATTACTCCATAACATGCTCAGTGCATCAGGAAGACGAACCTCTGAACTTGTATATGCCTAATAAAATAGCTCAAAATAAAATAAATAAAGCAAAATTTCTCACCTAAAGAGAGACTGCAGCATTAATAGGAGAAGCTTTCAACATGGGGCACAGAGATGGGAAATTAGTAAAGAGAGAGCAGGTTTGAATATACTGAACACCGGGCTCGCTGGACACTTACGGACCACGCGCTGAACAAAGGGAGAATGCTCTGTCTCCTCAAGGACGCCGGGGTGTTTGCAAGTTTCGACCAGGAATTAGATCATAAAGCAAATGTCAACAAGCTTCAGGGATTCAGTAATGCACAAGACACCGCACTTGTTAGAAATGCAGTTGGAAAGATGCAATCATCAGATATTAATAGAAAAAAGGTAAAGTAAAAGTTCCTTGTCTGTTTGGAACTTTAAAAACAGTTCTAAATAACTCCAAGGTCAAAAAAGAAATCATTAATGGATATGTAAAAAAGATATAATTGCATAATAATGAAAATACAGCGTATTGAAATCTGTAGGGTACTTCGAAGGAAATTAATAGTCTTAAATGCTTATACAACAAAAGAAGAAAGGCTGAAAATTAATGTATTCAGATATTAAAAAGACATTAAATAAAAGTAAAAGGACTATAGAATAAACTCAGAGAAATTAGAAGACCGTAGAGACAAGAGCAGAGTCTAAGAAGTTATAATAGGTCTCCACAAAGCCGGAAGATGGTTCCTTGGAAAGACCACGAAAACAGAGAAACTGCTATTAAGATCGATCCAGAAGGAAAAGAGCAGAAATTCCAAAATAATAAGAGTTCCATGAACAATTTTATGCCAACGCATTTGGAAACTTGGGAAAAAAAATGGACCGAATTTCTAGAAAAGTGTAACTCGCCACCATTGACTGGAGACGGAATAGATGCCTCGATGGTTCTTCAGCCATTAAAGAAATCGAATCGGTGGGAAAACTCCTTCCACGGGGCAAGCACTAAACCAGATGGTCTGTGCAGGGCGTTCCACCCTACTCGCAAGGAAGGGAGCTGGTCATATACAAACTTTTCTAGAAGACAGAAGAAGCGGGGAGATTCCTACGTGCATGCATGGTACGGGGTCACATCAGAGACGACGCTCCGCGAAGGGGCCTTAGGGGCCGTCAGTCTCGGGAACGAGACGTGGTAACCCTACAACAGCCCTAGCAAACCGCGCCGTGTCGTGTCTTCTGCCTTTGGAGGCCGCGAGTTAGCAGAAAGGCCGGAAAACCACCAGAAAACCATCCTGTAGGGGGATGATGCCCCGTGTGGGAGGGATGCCATTGAGCCCCGAACTCCGGCTGCGCCAGCTCTGTCCCAAGCACCCCCGTGTGCTAATGCGTTCCGGCACCCCGGGGCCCTGCGGCTTCAAGGGCAGCAGAAAGCCGTGGGGCCCATCCTGGCCCTCTTTCATCCCCTCCCATCCTTTCCTACCCGCTTTCCTGTGTCCTGTCTGCTGCTCCTGCATGTCTTTCTTCAAACACACGCTCATCAGAGAGGACTCCCCTGACCCTTCTCCCCACCCATCGCCCTGGAAGCAGTTGTCTTCCCTGCAACATGCTGGTGCCACGAGTCAGGCTCTGGCTGCAGCCCTGGCACCTAGGACAGTGCTCAGCATTCAGTTGGCGCTCAGTAAATGCATATTGCAGAGCACCAGGCACGTCCCAGGATTCTGCCCAGGAATCAGTGAGGCTGGGAGGCTAGAGGCGCCCTGGGGGGCAAGGCTGGAGCTAGGGTGACTGGGTGGGTGAGATCAGGAGATGCAGAAAGAATATCTCCTGTGGGGCCGGGCCTGGGGTGGGATGGAGGCTGGGGTCTGATGGTGGCCTGAGGACCCTAGGCCTCTGAGCTGACCTCAGTCCAGCAAAGAGCAAAACATGCTAAGAACCCCGCTGGCCGACCAGCCCCCGGCTGGTGTGTGCCTCCAGGGGACAAGGCAGACGGGGGATGAATTCTAGCCGGAAGCCCCTCCTCACGTTCTTAGTGACAGGATCTTTTAACCACGAGAGCCCCAAGGGACATGTCCCAGGAGTTGGGGCTGGGGGCCTGCTGCTCCGGCCAGGCTGGGAGCCACGGTGGGAACCTGCTTGTTGGGGGTGGGTGAGTATGTATTGGGGGCGGGGGAGGAGGCTGCCTTTTAATTGGGAGGCCAAGCAGATTAATAAGCAGCAATTGGATTTGCTGAGGCCCGAGCGTGCGTGGTGTGCCTGTGTACAAAGAACACGGGAGAATCTCATTTTCGTGATCAGATTGTTATAGATTCTCCCCCTTCTGCTGAGAAATGTGAATGTGAATTGTGTTCCAGGCGTCGTGGGGACAGCTGGTGCGGTCGCGGGGGCGGGAGGGGGGACCCCATGTGCTCTCAGGCCAGACCCTGGATGCTGTGCCCTTTCTGTCTACACTGGCTCTTGGGCTGCTCAACCAGCCCTGCTCTGAGTGGATGCCGAGCAGGAACATAACCCTAGGCGAACATTTAAGTCAGTCTACGTGGCATTTAATAAATACCAGGCTCGCAACGCCCTGAGCAGGAACGGTGGGCCTCTCCGCCCCGGGTGGGCTGCGCAGACCCACAGAGCTCGTGGCCCTGGGAGCAGGTGGGGGATGCTTTGGCAGTTGGAGCCTCTGTCCGTCCTCTGCCCGGGGCCCCATCGTCTGACAAGGCCCTATTGCCCCACCGTGTCACTGGCTACTCTGAGCAGCTTCAGATCAGGATGGCCTGGGTTGGAGGCCACTGCTGCCGCGGCCCGGCCTCAGCGTGGCTTGAGGGTCACATCCCCCTTGTCTGAGCCTGCTGGACCGTGCCCGGGACATGCGGGATGTTGGGTGACGTGCATGCTCTCCTGGGAGAGTGGGTCAGAGCATGCCGAGACTGCAGGCGCGTTGGGAGGACAATGCAGGTCTTGGGGCTGCTCTGGGCGCTGGGCCGGTGGGCACTGGTTGGAGGTGAACAACAAAAGGCCGTGCACCTGCGGCTGGTGCCCAAGGCTGGGTGAAGAAAGGTGTAGATAACCACGTGGCCTTGGCCCCTCCCAGGCAGAGGCCCGTCACCCTTTCTTTACGCAGGAAGACGGCTCTGCTGGGACAGGGAGCAGAGCTTGCCCTTGGGCGCGGTGTGGAGCCCTGTCTACTGACCCCTCGCCCCTGCTCTTCTTGCTGTGGCCTTCAGGCAAATGGCCGCTCACCTGGGTGCCGGGACGGCAGCTGGGCGCTGGCGGCCAGGCAGCGGGAGGGGTGCGTCAGGGTAGGCAGCCAGCCTGGCCACAACGTTCCTGTTGTATAGACCAGGGTCAGGGGGCGTCCTGCCACAGAGTGTGGCTAATGAAGCGCCAGCACTGCGGGCCAGACCCCGATAGAGGGGAGATGCACACGGCCTCGGCTGATGTGGAAAGGCCCCGGAGGAGGGGGTTGCATTGACTATGAAAGAGCAACAGGATCGTCTTAGAGCCAGACGTGCCTGCCCTCCGCGGACAGGGGTGACCCAATGCGGCCCTCACAGCAGCCCGCGAAGGAAGAAGTGCGTCTCCCATGGAGAGGCCAGGGGTGAAGAGGCTTGTCCAAGATGCTATTACAGGCAGCCAGCACCCATTCACAGCCTGGGGGGGGGGGCAGGTGTGCACATGCACTTGGGCAGTGAACATGCATGTGCATGCATGTGCACGTGTGTTTATGTGTGCTCGTGTGTGCATACATGTGCTTATGTGTGTGTGTGTGCGTGTGTTTGTGCAGGCATGTTGAATGTGCTGTGCACCTGTGCCTATGTGCGCGTGTGTGTTGTATCCATGTGCACCCGTGTACGTGTGTGTGCGTGTGTGGACCTGAGCGCCTGCTCCCCTCCTGGGCCAGTGTTGGGAGCCCAAAGTGGGTGAGGTGTACTTTCTGGCTGTGGGTCAAAACGGGCAGAAGGGCTTTTCCGGGAGGTGGCGGGGTCTGTAGGAAGCAGCTAAGCAGCTGGAAGGGGGCGCGGGGCCGGGCATGGGGGCAGAGGAAGAGCAACATGTCCGGGGCCAGGCCTCCAGCCCCTGAGCTCCATCCCACCACAGGCAGAGGAAGGGATGTCTGGCCGCACCTCACAATCCCCAGGCTGCTCATCAGACAGGCCCCTCTCCGCGGTGGATCTTCCGCGAGGCCCAGGCCCTGTTCGTGAGTCCCCTGGATTCTCACCTGAGGGGCAGCCTCCAGGCACCCCTTCCTAACCAAGCTTCCTCCTGTCCTGATAGCTTCCCCCTAGATGGAGCTTTGCAGTGCTGGACCAGCAGGGGAGCGGCCCAGCAGTCCTCAGCCCAGGACATAGGGCAGGCACCTGGGAGGGGTGCGGCTGGGGGGTGCTGCTCGAAGATGGTGGCCTGGAAGAGGGGAGGAGCCTCCCAGAGGCTGTTCTCGCTGGCGAGGCAGCTGCCAGCCAGCTCCAGGAGGCATCTCCTAGCATCCTTCCCAGACAAGTGTTTAAACTCACCAGGTCAGCTGGCCAGGATGCCGTTGGCTCACAAACAGCTCCTGCCCGTGTGGTGTGGCCTCTTCAACATTACCGCTTCAGGAGACCTCATCCTCCTGCCCTGCCCCAGTGCAGCTTTGCATGCTGCCGCTGAGAGGGCCCTGGGAATTCCTGGCCACTCCAGTCGGGGAGGCTGCAGCCCAGAGAGAGGAGGTGTGCTATGGTCACTCCCAGTGGGGACTGGTCTGGGAATGGGAATTGCCTCCTCAGGGAGGTGACAAGGGGACATCACCCCACGGCGGGGTGATTGGGGGTGTGTGTGCGCGTGGGAAGGTCCCTTTCAAGGCAGAAACAATGCAGTTTTAAAGTGGTGGGGAATCTGGGCTTATTTTCAGCAGCTGTATGCAAATTGAATGCAAATGAACCTGTTTTATTTCCAGTACCTGTGGCCCAGAGCAGCCGTGTTCTAGAGGCCCAGAGTCAGTCCAGCATCTTGTCCTCATTCACAGCAAGAGTCCCCTTCTTCAGGTGTGCTGAGTAGGGATGAGCACTGCTGCTTATTTAACAGATGAGGACGGTCCCTGAAGTCAGACAGACTGGGTTCTATTCCAGCTCTGCCAGTGACTTGTATGTGACTCTGAGCACACTGCTTAATCTCTGTGTACCTCATTGCCTCTTCTATAAAATACGTATCAGTAATGCCTCAGAGGGCAGCGTGTGAGGCTCTTAGCATGGTGACTGGTTCCAGTGATGATGATGGTGATAGTCCTGGTGATGGTGGTGATGGTGGTGATGATGGTGGTGGTGGTGGTGATGGAGATGGTGGTGGTGGTGGTGGTGATTGTGGTGGCAATAGTGGTGGTGATGGTGGTGGTGGTGGTGGTGATGGTGGTGGTGGTGCTGCTGATGGTGGTGGTGATGGTGGTGATGGTGATGGTGGTGGTGGTGATGGTGGTGGTGGTGCTGCTGATGGTGGTGGTGATGGCGGTGGTGGTGGAGATGGTGGTGATGGTATAGTGGTGATGGTGGTGGTGGAAGTCATGATGATGGTGGTTATTATGGTGATGATAGTGAGTCCTCCATCCCAGGCACTGTACAAGGCACTGGGAGACTGAGGAAAAAAGATCTCTCTGTCTTTGAGATGCTCATGTCTTATTCAGAAACTCCCTGGGGTGGGACCAGTGTCCCAATCTGTGTTCTTACCCTCCAAGCCTGGAGGCCTCTGCCCCGAAGAGCTCGGCTATTTGCGATCCTGCCTGAGGGCAGCTGTGACGCTGCTCTATGGACCTTTCTTTCTGGAGCCCCTGCTGCATCAAGAGGGCCGTGCCAGGCAGGCGGGGGTCATAGGGAAAGATGACCATGGTCCTGGCTCTTGGGGAGCTGTCATTCTTCTCCTGTGGCCACGCGGCCCAAGACGCAGGACAACACCCTGTCCTCCACTTGGGCTGCAGCGCCTTCCTCTGTACAGCAGAGCCCGCACCCTGCTGTCTTCATTCTGTGGTAGGGGCCTGCCTCCCCACCTGGTCTCTGCTCCCCTGGGCAGGCGCAAGTCTGCCTTTCCCTGCCATCCTGGCAGTCGGCACAGGAATGAGCTCAGAGTGAGTGTTCAGCACCTGCCAGAGGGCCAGCTTCGCCTTCTGACAGTTTCCCATGGGGCCGTGCCTGGCAATGGAGGGTGTGGGGTGCCGAGTAACAGCACCAAGAGCCCCCAGTGTGGCCGGTCCTTGCCAGGGGCCCTCCCTTCTTATCTTTCTGCGGTGGGTCGCTGCGTGGATGTGGGAGTGAAACTTGAGAGAGGCTTGCGCTCGCCGACATCATGCACTGACAGTGGTGGAGCCAGGATTTGAGTCCAGCTCTCTGAGGCCCAGGCTTCCCTGTGTACCTCCACACTTCTGACGGAGCCAGCGAGTCAGGAAAAGGCAGTGCTCCCTGGAGGGGCCGGTGGCAGGGATGAGAGAGAAACACGGTGCCGATGGTCCCATGAGGCAGTGCTCTCCCCGACATGCTGTGCACAGAGTTGGGTTCTGAGCTTTCTGGAAGCTCAGCGAGTGTTTTGGTCCATGTGTCACCTCGAGCTGCTGGAGGCGGTCTGGAGAGGGCTGGAGGCTTGGCTGGCAGCGCGCCTCCTCTGGGGCTCATGAGCATTGGCTCATCAGCATGGGCCGCAGGGAAAGGTCGGGCGATGGGGAGGCCTCCATGCCAGGATGCGCACACGGTGTGCCAGGCGCTGGCGAAGCCAGCTGCAGCCCTGAGGCTGGGACTCACTTGAATCCAGTTGGCCGAGCTGGGCCTTCTGCGGACAGATACAGATTGGCTTCATTGCCAGGCCTCAGCGCTGCCAGGCCCAGGGGCCAGGCCCATGGCCCTCCCGCGCTTTCTGCCAAGAAAGAAGCAGAAAGGGAGACGGGGATTTTGCTGCTCTCGCCAGGAATGTCTCTGCAGGAGATGCCTTCTGTCTTCTGGAAAAGGCTCGTCTCCTATCACAGCCCCACCGTCCCAGTCTAGCTCAGCTCTGAAGGGGTCTGGAGGTGACGGGAGTGAGGGTGGGTGGACAGCAGTGGTAGAGTGACCTGAGACCTCCCACCTCCCACGTCTCCTGTCTTGTCGCCAGCTCAGTTAGTGTCACTGCAGCCATCCCTGCCATGTCACACAAGCAAGGCATACCCAGCAGTGGTTGGGCAGACATTCCTGCTGTCCAGCTTCAAAGCCTTTCTTGCCACTGGGCCCGTTCCTCCCCAGGTCGGCACTGCCAGCCCAGTCCAGCCTCCCGAACATGCCACTGTCCCAGAGGGCTGCGTCGTCTGGGGCCCCTTGTCCATGGGGGCCGTCAGACATTATCCTCCATCAGACACTATCCTCCATCAGACACTATCCTCCATCAGACACTATCCTCCGGGGTAGGAGGGGTGCAGGAGGGAGGGGGCTGTGCCCCTGCTCTGCACATCCGCGCCTGGGTAGGACCTGATGGAGGACAGGCCTGTCCATATCTCGCTCAGCCGAGACGCACATCTGTCCCACCAGGAAGCAACGTGCCCATTGTGCAGATGAAACAGCCGAGGGCGGGAGCTGAGGGCACCTGCCCAGTACCCACGGAGCCAGGACGGGGACTCAGTGCTGTGCTCAGCCCAGGCCTGCTTCCAACCCATTGCACATGGGCGTGATGACGGCAGTGGTGGCAGTGAGGGAACAGGGGTGACTCGCAGTGTCGTTACCTCATCCTAACGAGCTCCTAGCCTGACTGTCTCAAGGAGCAGAGCTTGAAAATGCCCGGACTATGTCCTGGCTGTATAAGTTACTTGCTGTGTGACTTTGATGAAACTACCTACCATCTCTGAGCTGTCCTCTCGTTGTCTGGAGATATCCCCTCTCCTGGGTTTTGGGGTGTTAAGTGAAACCGTGCCGGTACCTGCGTGTTGAGAGCCCAGCACACGCAGTACCCCTTCTTGCTCTGAGCACTGTCACCGCCAGCACCACCTCAAACCTCTGGGCGGGGCAGGGGCCCAGCCTCAGTCTACACATGAGCAGAGGAGGCCCAGAGAGGCTCAGTGACGTGGCCTGGGTCACACAACCGGTCAGTGGCACAGCCCGGATGAAGAGCCCGGTGCCCCGGTCAGTGCCGGCCTTCCTCCTCGCTCCTGCACCGACGCGTTATTAATCCAGCCCTCTTTAGGAAGCCAGAGCAGCGTGTCTGTTTACCTCTTGACGGCAGAAAGAGAAAACAACAAAATTAAACCACGCGAACCGCCCAGACATCAAACAAGCTCTTCCTCAAAACGCGTGCTCTGCAGACAGAAGACGGAGTGCGGAGCGTGGCCGTGCCCGCCCTCACAAGCCCCTGAAGGCTGGAGATGCTCCTCTAATGAGCCCCGAGCCTGTCTCCAGGGAGGGAGCGTTCCCGGGCCTAATTGACGCTTCCAGAAGGCGCAGCAGGGCAGCGGCACCTGGGCAGACAGGTGTGTGCCGTGCCCCAGCAGAAGAGCTGTGGCTGCCTTGAGCTGCTTGCGGGGCCAGCCCACGGGATCATGGGGACGCGCATGGCGGCACGTGGGCGGGAGCACACACATTTTGTGCCTCGTCCCTCAGAGGCAGGGGGGACCCGCTTTTCTTTCTTGATCGCAGTTTCCTGGAGTTTGGCTTCTCCCTTTCAGCCCCGACTGAAGGGACTCGAGGCTCCGAGGGAAGCCCTCAGGTGGGCAGTGGCATTGGAGGAGGTCCCCATGTGCCAGGGGGTCAGAATCTGGAGGATGGAGATCTGACCAAAGGTGGGGGGTGGGGAGTCTGGCTCTGATTCCAGATGACTTGGGCTTGACCCCATTGCTTGCCTTCTGTGGGGTCTTGGGCCTTGGCAGTCCCGTCCTGCAAGTGGGCGCTCTGGGCCTCGGAGGGCGTCAGGCGTTGAGTGTCAGCACCACGGACAGCCCTACGCATCGCTGTCCTCTGGGCGGTGGAGGCTGGCCGGCCGCGGAGTCCTTCAGGGTGCCCTGTGCCCTCCTGTGCCGTGATTGACCCTCATCACTCTGCGAGGGGCACGGGAGGGCAAGGACAGTCACCAGAGATAGCCTCCTGTACAAGGCCCTGCACGTGTCTCCCCGGAGCCTCCCCTGCAACCCCAGGGCCGGAGCCCTGTGTACACATCACAGAGGTGGAGGTGGTGGGCAGTCAGGCTAGCTCCCCCTGCAGGCCCTCACTGTCCGGTGGCCTGTCGGCCGCAGCATCGCCCCCTCACACATGGAAGTGCCTGGGCCACACCGACTCCGTGTTCTCCAACCCCCGAGACTTCGCTGCTGCCTTGGGAAGTCAGGCAAGGGCTCGTTAACCATGCTGTCAACAAGGCAGATGGAAGGGCTCTGGAGGAAACCAGAGCAAAGGGGACGTCTGTGATCCGGGATTGTGAAGCCATCCCAGATGCCTTCGTGGGGAGCGAGGCTTCCGCCACGCTGGCGAGGCCCATGCCTTTGACAGCTGCTCCCCTTCCGCTGCGCCGGCCTCTGCTGCTGTCTGCTTGGAAGGGGGTCTGGGGATGCTGCCTCAGCAGGGGTCCTTGGCACCCACTGCTTGAAACCTTAGCACGCGATGAGCTTTCCCTTACTTCCACTTAGGGGAGGGAGGCCTCGTTACAGCACCATTTATAGCCTGCCTAAGAGCTCCCCCATGCCCCCCAAATTTGCATTTTTCGCTCAAAATGCTCTTGCTTCTGGCAGGAGAATGGATGAGAAAATCAGAGAGGAGCGTGTGGCTGTGAGCGCGAGCGGTTGCCGTGTGGGTTTTGTTAACGCAGGGCCTGGCTGCATTAAGCACCAGCACGCACACCCCGCCCAGCTGCCAGCCTCCACGCCGGCGGTCCCCACGTGGTAATGACCGTCAGAGCCTTGCTGTCCACTTTGAAGAAGGGAGTGAGGCCAGAGAGGCCTCAGGGGCTGCGGAGGATCACGCGGAGGTTAGCGGCAGAGTCGAGCATCCCTTCTTTAAGCGGAACCCCTGCTCCTCCCGGTACCCATCAGCTCAGGCTGTTGGCCGCATAATAAATGAGCCCAGGTCTCAGGTTTGGGTTTTGCTTGTGTCGCACGTCCGCAGTTGGTTGGAGGCTTTACTCTGAGTGCCTTTGCTCTGTGCTTGTGACTCTGGGACCCACACTGATGGGCAGCCCCCTCCTGGACGTGGCCAGGCTCCTGGCAGAGAGACCAGAGCACAGAAGAGTCCGAGAAGAGCTTTGAAAGTGTCGGCTTGGAAGCAGCAAGCGATGCTGCCCCACTGCACTGACCAGAGCCTTTCCCAAGCCAGTCCTGGGGCTGCGGGCTGCCGAGCACTGTCCTGCAGGGAGGGAGGGATACCGCGAGAAGTGCGGGGGAGCACTGTGCACAACAGTACCAGTCACCACAGCCTCAGAGCCGCTCCCCGTCTCCAGCATGCCCCCCCCCACTTCCATCGTCCCCTCCTCTCGTGGCCTCTGCCCAGGCCCTGCCCTCCTTGGGGTCTGGGAAATCGCCACGTTGCCCCTCTGTTTCCCAGACTCAGCTCTGTGTGGCGGAGCTTGGTTTCCCTTCCTGGGAGCAGCCTGCTCCTGAGTCGGGGGGCGGGGGACTTGGGGACCCCAACACACGCTGACCTTGGCGACCTTCACTCTCCTCCCTAGAGGAGACAGCCTGGCCTGGGGCTTCAGGCCAGTGCCCCCGAGGCCAGCAGTCCAGGAGGCTCTTTCCCTGGGATTTGGAGAGCACAGGGAGGCCCCTTCTCCCCGTCTGTCTCCCTGGGGCTTTGTCGTCACGGCAGGCGGTGTGTCTGCATCCTCATCCTCAGAGGCCCCCTCCCGAATGCTGGCAAGTCTCAGCTTCCGCCTTTGATCCAGGTGGGGCCCCTGGGCTCTGGGGGAGTCCCTCGCTCCAGCCCCTCCCTCCAGCCCCCAGGCTTGGGGCTTTTCGGATGCATTTGGCCCAAGACTAGCGTCCCTGATGTCAGGGAGGAGAGAGCTGCACGTGTGGGCGCTGTCTGGCCTCAGCTGCTTCCAGCACTCGGGGCTCAGATGCAAGACTGTTGGGTGAGTGAAGGCTTGGGGGGGCGGGTGCAGCATTGCAGGGCATGGCCGCTTTGGGCAGCAGCCTTTGTGGCCTCTTCCTTGTCCTGCGCAGACGCCCGGGGCGTGCAGGCCCGTGGCAGGTGCCCTCCCACCTTGGCAGAAGTGCTTGGGCAGAGGAGCGTGTCGAGCCTCCTTGAAAGCGGACGGACTGCATGCTTTTGGATTCAGAATCAACCAACTTCCGCCGCGTGCAGACGTCATCTCCCTTCTTGCATCCTCTGCGAGCCCCAGGGATAGCCTGTTGCCATGTGGAAGGCAGGGCCAAGGCTCGGCGGGGCTAAGGGGCTTCCCCAAGGTCATGCTTGATTGGAACCCCGTCTGCTTGACCCTGGGCCGGGGGCCTGGTCTGGCTGCCTTCCTCCTCTGAGGATGAGTGAAGAAGTCAGGGCTGTGCCCAGAGACGGCTGGGGAGAGACGGAGAGGAGGAGGCGATGGGCAGAGGTTTGGAAGCTGCCTGCTCTGGGGACAGCAGCTGGAGTGTCTTTGTCCCGAGAGGTGGAGCCTGACAACTTGGAAAGGGGACCGTGGACCAGCGGCACAGCTCACAGCTTGTGAGGGCCTCTGGGGGGAAGCCCAGCCCTGCCGTCTTCAGGGGGCCGCATTCACGGGGTGTGTGAGCTGTGGGTGAGCGAGGTCTGTCTCTGTCCTCAGTGCCGGCCTGGCCAGCAAGGACGGGCTCCAGGTGGCCTTGGCAAGGGACATACCATTCTGGGACCTTTAAGGGATGGGATCTCTGGAACCCCGCAGCACAGGAGCTCATGTTGGGATGTCAGAACTTTAGCCCCGGACTCCTGCAGCGTCGCTGGATGCTGAGCATTGTGGAGGCCGCACGTTGGACCTCAGAGCAGTGGAATGTCAGAAGCCTGTTCACAGACGGGTGGTTGCTGTGATGGTTGAAGGTAATATGTCTATAGAGCCCTGGCTAGTCTCAATGCTGTCGCTTCTATGATCTTTTTTTCTAGTATATTATTTGATACTTACACAAGGTTGCATATACCGTATATTTACGACATAAAGTGTCATGATATGGTGAACTTCCGTTAGCCGCCTCCAGCCCGACAACGAGACTGTCCCCATGCGTCTGTGGGAGCTCAGCATCCCCTCTCTGTCCTCACCCAGCGTCACCTCTTCCTAAATTTCGTGTCCATGATTCCCTTGCTTGTATATAGTTTAAAATAGTTTTGTATTATTTTGACAGCCAATGTTGGTAAAACGTCTTGATTGCTAAGCAATATATTGTTTTGTGTTGCTTATTTTTTGGCTCCATAAAAATCAAGCCATACTGTTTGTATTCTTCTGAGACTGGCTTTTTTCATTTGACTTCGTTTCCAAGACTCATCCATGTGCTTGTGCAGAGCTGCGGTTCATATTTTTCACTGATGCATAAAATTACATCACGTGAATGTATCATAATTTATTTATCCACCCTTCTCTCAACAGGGCTGTCCAGCGATTCCAGCTTTCCGGTAACACAGACAGTGCTGTGTGCCTCGCGGCAGGAGTAGGGGTTTCTCTGGGTCTACACTTAGCAGCGGGATTCCTACCATCCTTGGGAGTGGGGTCGTAGGTGTCTGACTGGTTCGACCTTGTCGGATGGGACTGGATCAGTTTCCGGGGTGGCGGTAGCCGGGGGGGGCGCGCTCTGCCTGTCTGTGTTGTTGGGTCGACTCTTCACTTTGCAGGCTGGCGGGTGTGAGATAGCATCTAATTGTGGTTCCTTTGCATCTCCTTGGTTACTAATGAGGCTGGAATTTCTCATATGTTTATGTTTGTGTTTCCTTTGCTGTGAAAGTCTGTTCATGCCTTTTGCCCATTTTTAAAACTGGATTGTTTGTTTCTTCTTCTCAGTGATTGTGGAATGTACACACACACACACACACGTGTGGGCATGTTCTGTAATCCAGATGCCAGTACATTGCGGGTTTGCTCGTGTCGCAAATACCATCTCCTGGCCGTGCGCCCTCACCCCTGTTGTGGGGTCTTGATGATTCCCGGGTTCCTGGTGAACGCCCCGAGTCAAGTCTGGAAGATGCTTGCCTCTTCTTCTCCGAAGGGCTTTGCAATCTGCCCTTTGCGTTTCTCCGCGGGATGATCAGTTGCCCTGACCATGGACGAACCCCTCCTCCGCCCAGCTGCCCCGCCACCTCCCATGTCAGGTTCCACATGAGGCTCTCCTTGTGGTCTCTGCTGCTCCCTCCCTCCGTCATGACTCACTGTCTCCGTGTCTCCGCCTCTGTGCTGAGTGGCGCTGTCTGCATCTTCCCGGCCCCTGGCTCTGCCGCAGAGAGCGCAGAACCACCTGTCAGGTTCCACTGACGACCCTCTTAGCATCTTTGTTGGAATCGCGTTCCTCTGCGGATCGATTTCGTAGGAACTGGCGTCTTCACGATATTGAGGCCTCTATCTGTGAACATCTCTCAGTTTACTTGTCTTCTTCAACGTTGTTAAACACATTTAAACAATGATTTTCTCCATATCTTTCGTATCTTTTTTTAGATTTGTTCCTAAACATGTATTGTTTTTGTTTCTATAAATGGCATATATACCAGCATGTTGTATGATTTTTGTAAATTGAGTGCGTAGTCAGCCAAATGTTAATTTCTCATTATTTCTAATACTTGGCCTGAGAAGCCTTTTAGGTTTCCTCTGAAGATAATTCTGTTATTACCCATAAGAACAGTTTTATTTCTTCCATCCCGAGGTTCACGCCTTTAATTTCTCTTCCTGGTCCCCGTTGGTGGGAGCCCTGGTGCACTCTGACCTGGGAGTGACAACGGGCGTCCTTGTTTGGCTCCCAGCTTTGAAAGGAATGCTTCCCACCTCTCTCCGTGAAGAATGCCAATTTCAGATTTATTGTGGATACTCTGTCAGAATAAGGAAGTTTGCTAAGGGGTTGAGAAGAGTTTTGTTTTTTTTAATCCTGGGTGGGGGTTGAGTGTCATCAAATGTTTTTCTGCTTCTGTCGAGGTGGTTGTCTCGTTTTCTCCTACAGTCTGTTAACGTGGTGGACGCCGCGTGTAGATTTTCTGACGTTAGACCTCTCTCCTGTCTCTGGGATACGCTCCATTGGCCGGAGTTGATAACAGTGATGATAAGGGTGACTCACCTTCACGGAGGGTCTGCTGGGAGATTCTTGTTCAGGATTTCGGCGTCTCTGTCGGCCCCCATGGTTCCTCACTCTTCCTCCTCTTGTCTGACTTTGATGTCAAGTTTCCATCAAGCTCACAGAATGCGTCAGGGACTGCTCTCTTTTTCTCTCTCTGTTACATGCTATGTATCCTACTGTTAAAGCAGAGTCCGCACCATCTTTCTTATTCTGGAGTCAGCGTTGGTAAATTATTATTTTTCCCGACATTTGTCCATTTTGTCTGGGTTTTCTGGTGCTGGGGCAGAGGGTGTCCAGAACATTCCCTTGTTGCTGTGCAGCCTCTGCTCTGGCTGGAGTCCGCACCTCTCTGCTCCTGACCACCCCTGTCGGGCCCGTTCCTTCATCAGCCTGTCCGGGGTTTGTCTCATTCATCCGTGTCTTTGACTTTGTGGTCCTACTTGATGCCGGTTCGATTTTCGATTGGTTTCTACTTTTTCTTCTCTCTCCCCTTCTCTGTGAGCGTCCTCTGTAGCTGTCTCCTGACCTCCGCAGCTGGATGCTGAGCCCGTGAGCCCTCCGCCCCGTCCTCTCCCGGCAGCAGTGAGCGCCTGTGAGGTTCCCTCCACTCCACGCATTCTCACGCATCGTGTTTCCATCACTGTTCAATTAAAACATTACATCTATCACCATTTTCTCTTTGACCCACGAGTGATTAAGAAGTGAACTGCAGAATTTCTAAATGTGTGGGGATTTTAAAGTCGCTCTTTTTCACTGTCTTCTAACAGTTGCGTTTTGTTCAGAGAATTTCTCTCATGTGCCACTGAGTCTTTGAAACTCGTTGGGACCTGCTCTCTGGCTGGAGCTCTCCATCCCTGTACAGACTCCATGCGTCCCGGAAAGGATGTGTGTTCTTTGAATACACGTGCTGGGGAGGTCGTATTCGTGTCCATCAAATCCGGCTTGCTCACCCGGCCGTCAGGTCCCCTGCGCCTGTGCCGTTTGCGGTCTGCCTCACCCACTGTGAGTTGGGAGAAACGCGGACGTCTTGTCCTGCGCTGCTGGGTTTGGGGGTTTCTCCCTGGAGCTCCACAATGTCGGCTGGATTCCACGGTCCGCGGTGGCCCTTTGGTCGCACACACGTTAGAAGGGATGGATCCTCTCGGTAAACGGAATGCTTGGCGTTACAAAGTGACCTTTCCCATCCACAGGATGCTCTTCATCTGAAAACCCCGCCGTCCACTGTCCGTGCGTCTGCACCAGCTTTGTTTTCATTAACGTTTTCACAATATGTTTCCTATTCTTTCATGTTCAATATTTCCGTGCCTCATGCTTCTGACGTGTCTCTCATAAATAGCATGTAGCTGGATTTTTAAAATCCCGTGTGACCGTCCGTGTCTTTTCTCTGGCCCGTTTAACCCATTGTTGATGTATGTATCAGCACAGGTTTCTCCCATCTTACTTTTTGATTTCTATTTATCTTTGTTTTTGAAAGCTTGTTTATTTTTAAGTACAGAGGTTTTAACTGTTATTTTGCAAAAAATTGCAAACTTACTTAAAAGTTGCAGAAATCAGATGCGCAGTTCCCGTGTACCCTTCGCCGTGGTCCCCATTGTTGAGAACCAGTTACAGCCGGGACGCCCCCTTACTGCCTGATGCTTCAGCGTGCAGTGAATGG
>NC_060282.1:2509111-2547986 GCF_021613505.1 Equus quagga
CCCCCTTACTGCCTGATGCTTCAGCGTGCAGTTAATGGGCGCCGGGATGCTCCCCTGCGGAACGGTCAGAACCAGCAGGTCAGCACTAAGCAAACGCCGCTGTTGGACGCAGAGCCGCTCAGTGTCGCGGTGGCCCCGGGGAGGCCCTCCAAAGCCTGGGCTCTAAGCCACTTTCACTTGCTGCATTTAGATGTTATGTCTTTGTAATCGATTGAGTTTTTAAAAATCAGTTCATTTTTTTCTTAATTTATTTTTTTAAAATTTACTTATACACTTTATTTCAATCTTCCACTTGTTCCCTTATAATTTTTCCGGTGTCTATGTTGCCGTATCTACAGCAGCAAAGGCTGGTTAGACATTATTGCAGCCCCTGCCGGGCGAGACCTGAGCCTTCAAACACTCAGCTCAGCGCCCTCCCCTCCGCGTCTGTGCTCTGTCACCCGTCGCTGTCACTCCTCCTTCGTCACTGGCCCCGCACGCGGGATGTTGTTGCCTCCTGCAGCCGGTGCTCCCTGGGAGGCCCAGAGCCACGCTGCCTGTGTCTGTCACCGTTCTTTCCTGTGTCTCAAGTCTCCTTCTGGGATCTTCTTCCCTCCTGGAGCACATCCTGCAGTACAGTCTCTCAGTGGTAATTTCGACAGTTTTTGTTTATCTTTTGTGCCGTTTTGCCCACGTCTTTCACATTGAGTGTCTGGTGTGATTTTCACCCAGTGCCCTTGGGTTCCACTGTTGCTGTAGGAGTTTGCCATCCGCCATTCTGCCTTTATTTTTGTCGCAATCTGTCTTCTTCCTCTGGTCAGTTTTAGACCTCGCTCTCGGAGAGAGAGTTCTGGAGTTGCCCGGGCGCGCCTTGGGATGGATTTTTCTCTTACTTCCGCTTCGTGTGCTTTGGGATCAGTGGGTTCCTGTTCGTATGGGTGCCGGATGTGGCCGCCGGCCCTTAACTGCTCCTCTCTGTCAACTCCGGCACCCCCTCCCGGAACGCTGGATGCACATGCCCAGACCGCCCCTCCGTCCCCACAGCTTCTAACGTCCCTTTCTCGTCTCCCAGCCTCTTTCCGTCGTGGGGAGTAACGGGTAATTTATTCTGTTGTATCTTTCCGTTTACAGCTGGCTCAAATCTTCTGTTTAACTTGTCAGCTAAGTCTTTCACTTCCAAAAAATACGGTTTCATGTCTAAAAGTTCATTTCTTTTCCGAATCTGTCTGTTCGTTCCTGATAGCCCCTTGTTGCCTCTTCATGGTCACATCCTTCATTCTTTAGACTTTTATCCCTTTTTACATTTCTTGATGCGTCTGCTTTCTTCCTCGTTTAGTGATTGGTTCCGAGTCCATGGCTTGGCTTTAGTCGGGATAATGGGAGTTTGGGAAGTTCTCAGCCGGCGAGCTTTTACTTCTGCCCTTCCTGTTGCTGGGGCCGCTGCCATGCTGTAGCCACATCACCCGAGCTGGGGAGCCTGGCCTCCATGCCTGCAGCAGATGGACCCTCACTCTAGGTAGCCGTGGGCCCTCAGCGTCCTCTCCTGCTGGCCGCTTGACCGTTCAGCTCAGGCCCAGCCCTGCTGCCTTGAAGCGCGGCCTGGCTCTCAGGCGTTGCTCTCTGGGTGGGAGTTCCCTGGAGACCTCCCCGACCTTGAATGGAACCAACTGTGTCTCTGGGGTCCTGCAGTGGGGGGTGTTGGGGAGAACCTGGTCAGCCACAGTGCTGGAAGCTTCCACACTGGACGTGGGTTGGCAAGAGCCAACCTGCTCTGGAAAATTAGCCCTCGCTGCACCCACGCCAGGGTGGGGTGGCGTGGCCCCTGCCCAGGCCGGGGTTAGGTGGGACAGAAGCAGCTGTGGAATAGGTGTAGGGACCCCTCCCGGGAGGGTGGGAAGAAAGGGGTGACGTTGTGCTCGGGGACGTTAGATGTGTCCACGTCACCCCTCCCCAGCACACTCTAGTAGCCAACTTGGTTCTAGGTCCTTTTTACCTGAACCCAAAGGAAATAATCCCAAATAGTGTACTTGTAGTTTTCAAGAGCAGCTGGGCCTGGGGGATTGGCACCCTCTGGGGTAGGGTCTTCCTGTCGGCCGCTGCCTTGCCCGCTGGACTGCAGGGTGGAGGGTCCGAGCGTTGGCATCTACAGTGACCCCTCTGCGTCTCCTGCTTCTCTGCTATCCTGCGGGGCATGCGTGGACCGTGGCCTCTCATCTGTGACAGTAATGAGGATGGGAGCCACAGCATTCAAGCACCTTTCGTTTACTGGGTGGTTGTCCAGTCCCGGGCTGTAAGGTGGGGGTGCCCGGCCCGTTACAGAAGAGGAAACTGAGGCACAGAGTGTTTAATGACTTGCCAAGGTCACAGAGCAGTAAGTGGTAAGGCTGGGGCTCAGAGTCAGGGCTGTCGGACCCCAGCCCCCATGCCTTCACCAGCCGACCTGTCCCGACACAGGAGAGGGGACTCCAGGGGCACAGCCTCCCCGCCCGCCATGCAGCTTCCTGGCCTCTCTCCCTCTGCTCACAGCTTCCAGTCTTCCGGCGGGCTTCCCGAGGGCAGGGGCCAGGCCATGGGGCCTTTGAGAACTCAGCCCCTAGCATGGGGGCTGGCCAGAGACGGGCCATGCCGGGCTCCTCGCAGTGCCTTGCCCACACCAGCATGCTGCTGCCTCAGGGCCTTTTCTCTGGCTGTTCTGTCTGCCTAGATGGCTTCCCCATGGCCCCCACTTGGCTCACATATCCCCCAGGTGAGCCCCACCCCAAAGCCTTTTAAATCTCTCTACCGGCCTGCCCCTGGCCTCTGCCCTCCCCGCGCATGGTCTCCATCCCATGGTGGTCGGTCACCACCTGCCCAGGTGCGTCTGCTGTGACTGCGTGTTGCGTTGTTGCTCACATCAATCCCGGCCCCTCCGCTCCTCAGGCAGGTGGCGCTGCCTCTGGTGGTCGCTCAGGCCCCCCAGTGCCTGCGCCAGCCCTGCTGTAGATGCTCGATGCTGGCGGGATTGGCTCGGTCTTAGCAGGACCAGCGCTCAGCAGCGTCTCTGTATGTGGAGGTGTCCACACGGCCGGGGGCAGAGGAGGGGCCTCCCACGGCGCAGTGAATTAGTGCCCCCTGAAGGGGCAGGGACAGGTGGGTGCCCCGGGCAGAGGGGCGGGGCCCCCACACAGCCTCGTCCCATCCTAAGGGCAGGTGGCCCAGGAGGATGCAGGGCTGGGGACTCACGGTTCGCAGAGCGAGACAGGACGACCCTTGGGCTCACGGTGGGAAACAAGCACAAACGAGGCAAATGAGGAAGAGAGCCGAGGAGGGTAGGTCCCGGCTGCACCTGGGGCTGCGGCTCCTCCCAGGAAGGGCGTGGCTGCCGACGGGGCCCCAAGGCTCTGCGGGACCTTGAATTCAAGTTCTGGCCATCCCTTCCTGCCCGGCCCTCACACCCCAGCATCTCCTCTGGGGAGCCTTTTCCCCACCCCGTGCCTCCCGTCCCTGCCCCAGGCCTGCCCGGAGCCCGGTGAATCCGTGCCCTCACTCACTGACTTCCCTGGGGGTCTTCGGGGCCTGGGTGAGCGGGACACGCCCTGCCCAGTGGGATTCTTCGGAGGCACAGGCAGGCCGATGCCTTCCCTAGCCAGTGATCAGGGGTCTGCGAAGGCTTCCTGGAGGAGGTGCCACTGGAGCAGGGTTTGGGAAGGTGAGATGGAGTGAGATGGAGATGAAGCAGGACAGAGAGGGCAGTCTGGCAGAGAGGCCGGGACGAGCAAGTTCCAGGAGTCTGCAGGGGCGTCGGGGGCGGGGGAGTGGGCCTGCTCCTGGGATGGGGGCAACCACTGGGTCCCGCGGGCAGGGGACAGCTGTGGTCACACTGAGGGTTCTGCTGGAGGAGGGGGCGGCGGGAGGGGTGGTGATGCAGGTGGTACAGTGGCGGCCGGCGGGCCGAGCTGCAGTGCAGGACCCCTCTCTGTCCTCTGCGTCTCAGCGTCTGTCTGTGCAGGGCCCCCCAGCAGGATGGTGAGCTGCTGGTGTGTCAGCGACTCCTGACCCAGTGCCCAGGCTCAGCTAACGGGGGAGAGAGGAGGCGGGAGGCAGTGGGAATGAAATTGCCAGATGCGGCCGTGATGGGCGGTGGCCGAGGGGCTGTGGGGGAGTTTGTGCACGTCCTGTGCAGCCAGAAGGGCGTAGGGGTAACAGAGCCTGGAGTCCTGGTGCCCAAAAAGGGCAAATGGGCTCCTTCTCCCAGAGAAGAGGCTGGCGGGGGGGGGGGGGGGACTGCGAATGCAATGAGAGATGCTCGATAATCACATTGTTAGATGAAAGGGATGGGCTCCCGCAGACAGGGGTACGGCCGCCCTGAGTGGGACGCGTGGGAACCCAGGCAGATGACGCCGGGCAGGAGGGCATGGAAAGGCAGACAGGATTGTCCCCGACAGACCTGCCTCTGCCCAGCTCGGATGCTGCTGTGAGACGCGCTAAAAATCTGCCCGTTACAGCGTGAGAGGCTGCAGCCCTGCAGGGACGTGCACAAGTGTGGCCTCGTCCCCGCACAACCGGGGGGCCAAGTCTCCTCCTCTGCCCTACCCGCGGTCGACGTGGGGTCCCGGGATGCCGCCACTGGGGCCACAGTATCCGGGTGCCATCCCCTAGAGTTTGGGCATAGTTTACCAGCAAGAATGAGGTCACCAAGGACCACTGGCGTCACCTCCTTCGATTCCATGAGGCTCATTTGTGACTGTGTTTTGTAGACAAGGAAACAGGCTCCGAGGGGCCCAGGTCAGAGCGCAGTGGCAGAGCCCGGAGACCTGCACGTCCTGTGGGAACCGCCTTCAACCGGGCCCTTTAGATGGAGCAGCTCATACAAGGCCTGTGGATTCCTTATGTGGTGATGCTCACCATGCAGCCACAAAAATGTGAGCCCTACTGTGTGCCAGCCACTGCTGTCCTGGCTCCATGAGTAAAACTCACTGAGACCCCTGCCTCGTGGAGCTGACGTTGTGGCCGAGGAGCCAGCCGTGAACAGCAGGAGATCAGTGACAGGTCTCCAGCGCCGCGCAGGGCTGACTGACCATGGAGAGAGACCACGCAGGGGAGGGGGTGGCCATGGTGCATGCAGAGGGAGGGGCCCTCTTAGGCAGGGTGGTCGGCAAGGGTCTTGCTGACCTGGCGACAAATGAGTGAAGACCTGCGGAGGTGGGGTGACCACGTGGGTGTCTGGGAATGAGCATTCCAGGCAAAGGGAACAGCCGTGCAGAGGTCCCAAGGCCCCGAGGCCTCCCTCCTGCTCTCCCTCACTCAGCCCTTGTTCTGGGGACACCCAGGCGCCCTCCGCCTGGACCACAGGCACACCTGTGCACGCTTCCTCCCACCCTGCCTTCAGATCTGGGCCGACTGGAAGGTCACCTTCACAGCGGTGCCTTTGCTGACCAAGCCCGACTCCTGCCCTGCATGCTGGGTGGGGAGGTCGGGGTGAGCAGGGAGGAGCAGCGGGGGACACAGGGGACAGGTGAGCTAGCCAGTGGGGAGGCGGGGGCTGGGGGAGGCGGATGTCCTTGGGGGGCTTCATTTGTTCATTCATTTGTTCACGCAGCATCATCGAGCCTCCAGCACGAGGAGGTCTGGGGGTGTGGCGGGTGGGGAGCAGCTCAGGACCCAGTGATGGAGACGGGGGAGGGGTAATGGTGGATTTCTCATGCCCAACGTGTCCAGAAGGTTGCCTGGCACAGGGGACTGCCCAGGGGAGACAGTGCAGAAACGAGGGAAAGGTGGTTGGGACTGGGGTCCGGGCGTCCTTGCCCCGCGGCCTCAGGCGGGTGTCCCAGCCCTGGACAGCCCCGCCCTCCGGTCCTGCCTCTGCCTCCAGGGCGGCCAGAGGAGCAGGAGAGGCTCTTCCACGGCCCGTTTGGATGTTTGTCCTCATTACAGAAGCTCATTGTGGCCAAATCACAGAAGCAAAAACCAGACAGAAAGGAAGTCCCCCCAAACCCCCTCCAGACATGAGCACTGTGGCCACGCAGCAACCGTGATGTTCCCATGAGTCGACGGTCACGCACAGGCGTGTGCAGCCGTGTACACGGACGGGGGGCCCAGGGCACTGTCTGCGGGCCTTCTCAAGTGCCCCCGGGTGACCTCTCCTGCTATGGCTGCGCCCTGACTCCGTGGCCCACGCTGTGTGGACCTGGCACCTTCGGGTGTAGCCCTGGGTGTGACCACTGCCGGAAGCCTGTTTGGAGCCTTCTGGCTATTGTCCTGCGCCCTTGGACCCCCAAGGGGCCAGTGGACCCTCCCCTGAGGACGTGCCAGAGAGCCTGGGCCCGGCTGCTTGCCTGGTTCAGCCGACTTTCCCCTCAGCCCGGCCGGCGGCAGTTGTCGCCAGGGGTGAAAAATCACAGGCGGGGTTTAGTTCCCCAGCAGGACCTCTGTCTGAGGCACTAACCCCAGCAGGGCGCCCAGCTTGGGCAAGAGGCAGCCCCCTCCGCCCCCCGGCCCCTTAGCACTGCCAGGAGTGAGGACTGCATAGTGTGGGGTCCACCTCTGCCCCACCGGCCACACCGCCCAGGGTGGGGGTGCCAAGTGACCACACCCCGCCCGCCAGTGGTCATGGTCCTGAAGGGGAGATCACACAAGCTCGCCTGTCCCAAACAAAGAGAGGGGATCCACCCATCCCCGAGGTGCCAGGCCCGGCCTCCAGGCTGGGACCTGAGCCAGGTGGAGAGGGGCTGGGGCAGTTCAGACAGCCCCCTGTGGCAGGGCCCTGGCACAGTGCGGAGGGGCACACAGGGCGCCCAGGGGCCCTTGACTTCCTGGTGGAGCAGCTGCCAAGGCCGAGAGCTCTCGCCACCCTGGGCCCCTCGACCGGGTGGGTGTCCAGAGTCCCTGTCCTCAGGGCACAGCATCCCTACATCAAGTCAGGATTCTGCAAATTCTCCAGCAGAACATGACCGTTTCAATAATGACAGCATTGGTAATCCACTTAGAAAACGTGGTATTTTTGATTCGAATACTTAAGAAACAATCCGTTCCACACCCATCCATCCAAATGGCTCCGATTTTGAATAATTCTTTTGAAATGGAGTCTAAATATATACAAATAGATGTTTCTGAACTGTCATGCATTCTGAGTACATTTGCATGGGAAGCGGCTTCTGAGCAATGGGGTGGGGCCGGGCGGCCTCTGAGGGGGGCGAGGGTGTGGGTGGGTCAGAGGGAAAAGAGGGGCCCAGCACCCCGGCTGAGACAGGACACAGGGGCCACGTGGCCCTGAGGAGTCCAGCACCCAGTGCCCCCCCTGCGCCCTCCTGGGAGCCCCAGGGTAAGTCACTGCCCCTCTCTGGGCTGCAGGGACCAGCACCCAAGGCTTGCTTCCAGCCAGTTCCAAGCTGGCGCCCGATGCCCAAATGCCCCTCGTCCCCCCCTCTTTGCCCCTAACCCCTCCCTCCCTTCTCTCTCCTCCATGAGTCTCCCCCCTACTGGAGATGGGACTCCAGGGCCCCCCAAGCCCTTCTGGTTACTGTGACCCGAGACAGGTCCCGGGAGGGCCAGGGCTGGCCTGAGGTCACAGCACCTGAAAGAGGTGATGCTGGGACCCTCGCTCGGCCGCCTGCTCCAGCTGCCCCCAGAAGAGGCTCAGGATTCAGTGAGCTCCCACCCCCTTCGCCCATGGGCCCCGCCGGCCTGGGACACCCGCCGCCTGGCCCTGAGCTCGAGGCTGAGGGGATAATGTGGAGAGAAACGAGCTGCAGGGTCCAGGCGGGGCATCCACCTGCAGAGAAGCTGTGAGGGGTGCCATCACCCCCAATGTCACATGAGGAAACTGAGTCTCAGAGAGGGAAGTGACTGCCCTGGACGCTCAGAGTGGCAGACATGCAGTGAGGAGCCAGGAACACTGGCGCTGCCGGGGCCGTTCCCCTGGAGGGAGCAAGAAGACAGGGCTTGTGGGGCAGAGTGTGGGGAGGAGGGAGCTGCCAGGACGGGCGGTGGGCCCCCCTTGCCGTCCTCCAGGAGGGGGCTCTGGGCCCTGCCCGCGGGCTCGAGCTGACACCACCGCTTAGTGGCCACTCCCTGGGTGAGTCCTTCTCCTCAGTCCCTCGGCTGTGCTGGGGCGGGCGGGGGGGCGTGTGCAGCCTGGCCTGTGCGGCCGTAGTTGTCACCAGGTCACCGCCTGCCCCTGCCAGCCGTGGGCAGGACCTCTCGGTGGCTGAGGAGCCAGACCAACTGGCCAGGGGGCGTTCCAGACCTTTCTGGCCCCCAGCCCCTGGTGCTGGTCAGGCAACGGGGAAGCAGCGGGCGAAGCAGCGGGCTCGTCCCACCCTGGTGCTGCTCCGGCCTTCACACCCATGCTCCCACCAGGCGCATCCCGGGCTGAGGGTGTGCTCCGGGCCTGGGGACCGTTCCTGTGCGGCAGAACTCGGCCAACACCCCGGCAGCGCCCACCATCTCTGCGGCTGCCTCCCTCTGCGCAGCAGGTGGGTGGAGAGGGTGGGGCCCGGGGCTCCCAGGACCACTGCCTGCAAGGCACCCCTCCGTGCGTCCTGAGGGGAGCGTTGTCTGTGGTCTCTCTGAGGAAGGTGTGAGTTGTGGGAAGTTCCTGCTGTTATTGCATCAACTCTTCTTTGAGTTTCTTCCCGTTTGTTTGGTCTCCCGTCCTCTGGGAGGAAGGTGTGCTCCCCCGTCTGGGTCCCTCGATGGCTGCTTATATTTAAGGCTGGCGCGTAGATGCAGGTTGGAAGGCGTGTGCCCGTTGGGGCTTCGCTGAGTGTGAGGCCCCGTGAGCTTCACTGGAACTTGTTGTCTTCCCTGGGCCTGTTGCCTTTCAAGAAAGCTTTCCCGCCGCCTCCCTCTGGGCCTCGGACTGGGCGCAGCGAGCAGGGCGGGGCTGGGCAGGCCAAGTCTCACCACCCTGGCTGTTGACTCTCCCCAGCCCTTGCTCTGACCCTCAGCTTCGGCTCCCACCTGGGCCTGGGGTCCAGAGCCCGGGAGACCAGCCTGGGGAACAGCCCTGGTCCCCAGGGGAGTGGACGGCCTGCGGGTCTCAGCTCTTTTGGTCGACGCCCTCCTCCCGCCCTCCCTGCCTCCCAGGCCCTGTGAGGGGCTGTGTGGAGCGAGAGCCTTCCTTCTCAGTGCGGTGGCCGTGCCCCTCGGCAGACCCCGGCAGTTGCCCTTCTGCTCTGCTCAGCCCGGCCCACCCCACCAGCCTCCAGCCCCGCTGCCTCGCACTCGCTGTGTCCACCCTTTCCACTCATCTTAGTGGAAGGGGTGGAGGCGGAGGGCGGCACCTGTGCCCACTGAACTGACAGCCCGGTGTCCATCCGTCCTCGCCCTGGACATGGGGCTCATGGAGGCTTAAGGGCAGCATCCTCGGAGCCCTTCCCTGGACCCCATGGTTGGGAAGGCTGATTCACACCTCTTGGTCATCTTTTCCCACTAAGCCCCACCAAGTTCAGGGCAGCCGGCGTGACATCACCGCCACCTTCAAGAGTCCTAGTGGGAAGGAGGCAAGGAGCTGAGCTGGGAGTGACAGCGGCAAGTTCTGTGCAGAGGGGGCTCTAATGCAGCCAGGGAGCATCTGGGAGGGCATCCTGGAGGCAGTGGTGCTGGACTGGGTTTTGGAGAGGGAGCAGGAGTTCTCTAAGTGGAGAGCTGCCAAAGGCAGAGGGAGGATCATGTGGAAAGGCCCTGTGGGCTGGGACGTGCTGAGCGAGCCCCTTCGCCAGCTGCGGGGAGCAAGGCTGACCAGGCTGGGGGGGGTCCGCAGCCTCTGCGAAGTGGCAGGAGGCGAGCACCATCCTGGGAGGGTGGAGCCCTTCCATAGCCCGAGAGTTAGTTCAACGGTTCCTGCACCGAGGCCGCTTCTGACCCCGCACAGCTACACTAATTGGGCCCCAATCAAGAGTGTAATTCGGGTTAATTGGCTCCCTGCTGGCCCCCGTCAGCCTCCTTCAACGCGGGGCTGTCACTGGAGAGCAATTCATCACAGCAGCTCTTTGGAGCCACTCATGGCGGACGGCCGGGGTACCGGGAGCACGGGGAGCGAGGCTGGGGGCAGGCAGGAGACTCCCTCCTGGGTGGGGAGGCTGAGGTCTCCTCAGCCAGCCTGGGCTGTCCCCATGGAGTCATCTCCCTGCTCATCCCTCCCGCCTCGTCCCTGGGCACCTCTGTCCCAACGCCACAGCTGAAGGGCTGTGGGTGTGTGACACTTTCTGGGCCTCAGGGTTTGCATCTCTGAAATGAGCGTGTCCGGGCCCCTCGCAGAGCTGTCCTGAGGGCTGTGGTCAGTGTGTAGGGCACACACCATCCCCGGGAGGACTGAGGCGGGCAGCCACCAGGACAGTGCTGCTCTGTGTCTCAGGAGCCCCTGCATGTAGCACGGTCCCTGGGGGCCTTGTGACAGCCCTGTGGGAATGGGATCCAAGCAGAAGGCTGGGGACTCTGGGCTGTCCACCCAGCCTTGCTCTCAGAGAGTGACCTGGGGCCCCGTGCTGCCTGGACATACCCAGCATGGGGCCTCACCACCTCTGGAGGCATCTGCAGGCCCGGACAGCCCCCTGCTCTGGTCCTGCATCATGAGGCCGTGGATGCGACAGCCGTGATCAGCCAGCGCCCCCACTGGTCTGCAGCCACTAGCCTTTGGGCCCTCGCTGTCTTGTGCCGGGCTCCCGGGAGAGCAGGGACAGGGCCCGCAGGTGTGCAGGGCAGCAAGGATGTTGGGGCGAGGTGGGTGGAGGTGGGACGAGCATCTCTGCTCTTGCGGGGGTTCCTGGGCCTAGGCTAGATGAGGCTTGAGGCTCCGCTGGACCCATGAGCTCTTCGTCAGGAGGCCCTGGGCACCGGGGGCGTCGCCACTCCCGAGGGTCAGTGGAGGAGAGGACCTGGGGCCTGGGTCTGTTAGTCACCTCGGGCTGGTGTCAGCCACACCACAGACGGGGCGGCTGGGACGGCCGACATCTCTTCTCTCACAGTGCTGGAGGCCGGAAGTCCGAGACCAAGGTCGGCAGGGTCGGCTCCTCCTGAGCCGAGAGGGAGAATCTGCTCCAGGCCTCTCTCCTCGGTTTATAGACGGCCGTCCCCACGTTCACACGGCCTTCTCCCAGATTTCCCCGTCTTGTAAGGACGCCAGTCAGACGGGAGGAGGGTCACCCTAAGACCTCAGTTACCTGGAGCACCTTGGAAAGGCCCCGTCTCCAAGTAAGCTCCCGTTCTCAGGTCCTGGGGGTTAAGACTCCAACATATCTTTTTTGAGGGACACAATTCAACCTATAAGACGGGATCTCCCGGGTCAGCATCACGGTGTCCCCCACACTCTCTCCCTCTGACCACTGGGACAGGGCAGTGCCCGCCTTGTAGGGTCAGGAGAGCTTCATGTGGATGAGGGCGCTTCCCCGGCACGGAGAGGGGGGGCCCTTGGGGGGCTATTCTGAGGCTCTGACCATCCAGCATCCCCTTCCTGGGTCCTGGGCCCTCCTGCCTTTAGAAGTGTCTTGAACTCCGTGACAATGAGCTGTGCCAGCTCTCAGCACATGGCATGGCCTTTCCAGGCCCCTCTCCCTGGTCAGATGCAGTGATATTTATAGGGAAACTCACCCCACCTCCTTAAGGAAGTCTCCTCCATACTTTGCCAGAAGGTCACGGATGTGGTCAATACATTTTCACCAGGGAGATGGAAAGGTCAGCACATCTGTCTACGCTGTGTCCAGGGGTGGCTGCCTGCTCCCCGGGGCTCAGGCAAGGGGCTCCCCTCTCACTGGGGGCTCCTGGTGGGGCGAGCGTCGTCTCTGCTGCTGGGGGCTGAACTAGGATGAGGTCTGCAGGTCCCCGACTGTGCAGCCCCCAGCAGGAGCCGGTCCTCTGCACACAGTTCCCTCCCTGAGGGGGAGGCTGCAGGTGCTGGGGGCTGGAGAGAGGTGGCTTGGGGTGGGGCTCTGCCTCGTGCCGGGGGGAGCCCAGGGCTGGGGCTGCAGAGCCCTCATCAAAGGGCTGCCTTGGCCTCCACCATCTGTCTCAGCCAGCATCCGGTGGCCCCTGGGCCCTGCCTGTCATCATCCCTACTGCTTCTTCCCCTTGAAGTCGGCAGAGAGGGGACTGGAAGGGGCTGGCGGAGGCTGGTGTGGAAGCCACTTACCTAGCTTTTATCTCCTGGTGATCTCTCCTGCTTCTCTTGGGATCTTTCTCCACTCTAACCCCATCCCTTCAGCTGCTCCTGTGGCTCCCAGCTTCACCGTTCCCCCTCCCCTCCTCTGTTCAGCCTGGGGGTGGGGGGGATGGAGGGTGGACGTGGAGGGACCAGGGAGGACCAGGCCTGAGTTCGGATCACAACCGAGCAGGTGCTCGGCCGCCGTCCAGCACGAGGCCAACTTCAGGAACGAGGATGGTTGGTCCGGGTCAGGCTGGGCAGGCGTGGGCACAACTCTGGCAGATGATGGGCACGAGGCCAGTGCAGGGTCCTGTCGGCTGGGCTCTGCCTGGGCTGCACCGATGGGAGAGCACAGACGGTGCGTCGGGGCTGGGTTTGCACCAGTCTTCCTTTAGGGATCCGGCGTGTGAGGAGGGCTGAGTCCACCTCAGGGCGCAGGGAGCTCTGTTTCATCAGCATCAGTGAGGGCTGAGAGGTTGAGAGCAGCCTCTGCCGTGGAGTTCGAGTCCTACAGTTCAGGAGCTGGTGGCTTCGGGCAGGTCACGTCCCCTCTCTGAGCCCTCATCTGCAGACCGGGGTGTCCACATGGCCCGCCTCTCGGTGCTGGGGTGAGGGCAGTGTGAGTGAATGGGGCAGAGACCCCTGGCCCCAGCCCGCAGCACGGGGACGGTGGGCGCTGTCCCGGGTCCTGAAGCTCTCGGGGCCCCTTTCTCGTGGTCTGACCCTGAGCCCTCCGCCTGCCAGGAGGGCTGTGGGCTGCTGGCTGCCCTCCCACTCCAGCCGTGAGCTCCTTGATGGCTGCATCTGATTCGCTCTGGGCCTTTCGGCCCCTCCCTGCCCCCCTCCCACACGCAGCTCGAATGTCTGGACAACAGTGTGACTCATGACAACAGCTGGGGGGGGGGGGCAGGGAGACCTGAACCTGAGATCTGCCCCCCATGATCGTGGAGCCCTGGGCAGGTCACTTAACCTCTCTGAGCCCAGTGTCCTGGCCTAGAACACAGGTAGCAATACCTGCTCCCAGGGCTTCCAATGGTGGTTGATCTTCAGACTGGTGTATGGGTCCCTCCCAAAGTGCAGTGACACTGAGGTAGCTGAGATGGGGCTGGTCATGCATCCAAAACCCAGCAGGTCTGAGACACCAGCCTAGAGCAGGACCTGGATCCTCACCCCAAAGCTCATTGTGGACACCACCCCCCAAAACCTAAGTTCAGCCTCACCTACTCCAGGAAGCCCTCCTTGACTACTCCCCATCCCCACCCACCTCTTCCCTTCCACGACTGAGTTGCTGTGCTCCACTTCCAACCTCCAATCCATAGCCACCTTGAGAAAGTGGATGGATGGAAGGATGGATGGATGGGTGGGGGGGTGTGTGGATAGGGGCGTGGGGGGATGGATGGGTGGGTGGGACAAAGGATGGATGAATGAATGACCAGCCCCAACATCCACCTAATGACCCAGATGGGCAACCTGGGGACTCGTCCTTGACCTCCCTACTCCACTTCCCTCGCATATCTGGTCATGACCAGGTTCTGGGGATCCCCTGCTGGTGCGCCTCTGTCCCATCTGACCCTCCCTGTTCTGCCCCAGGCCCTGCCCATCCATGGCCCTGTCTTCCTCCTGACCGTGTCCCTCTTTCTTCTCCCTTTCTGACCCGTCCTCTCCTTCATTTTCCCAGCAGCCTCTTCACTAACACTCTTGAACATGTCACTCCCCTGCTCAGAGTTCCTCAGCGTCTTCCGTCTGTCTCAGGGGTGCTGCCCAGACCCCTCCACCCTCTTCTGGCCTGGCCACCCGTCTCCCTTCCCTGCCCTACACCCCGGTGGCCACTTGGTGACTTACCAGGTTATTTTAAGCTCCTGTTTTTACCCCGAGTTCTCGCCTGGTCCCTTGCCTACCTCTTTCTGGCCTGCTGGCGAGTCCTCGACACCCCCAGGCCTGGATGAGGCACCCCTTTTGTTATGAAGCCTTCCGACCTCCCATGAGTTTCCCAGCTCAGATCGGTGTGTCTTCTCCTCCATGACGCCTTTGATGGTGGGACCCAGAACTTGTTGAGTTAGTAATGGCCACAATGACACACAGGAGTGAGAAGAAGACCGTCTGGTGAGGGCTACGTGTCTGGTATTTCCCAGACCTTAGGCTGCATACTTTCCACGCATCATCTTAATCAAGGCTTTCCAATGTCCCCCTGGTGTCCATGGCATCTCCTCTGCTTACAGAAGAATCCTAGGCCCCAAGAATGGATGTGGCTGAGATGCCCCAGCCTGAGGGGGCTACTGGGAGTCACACCCGGGCCTGGCTGCCTCTGCAGCTCCGCCACCTCAATGGCTCTCCTGCCTCCTTCCGGTGGGCCTGGGTCCGGGGCCAGCCTAGAGCAGTTCTTGAATGAACACAGGTGCTAGCTCAGGGCAGAGGCCCTGGCGAGGGACAGGTTCTGCCTGGGCCCTGCCCCAGGATGGGCCCAGCCCCTTGCATGCCACAGCCCAAAGCAGGCATGAGCCAAATGCCCCCAGGATGGGAGGCTAGGGGGCCAGGACAACAGCCTCTGTCTCTCTCCCAGCTGCAGAGACGCAAGATCAAGTGCTACTTCCTGTCGGCAGGAGTCACCGTCCTGCTGGTCATCATTCTCATCATCGCCACCTCTATCCGAAAGTGAGGCCACCTGTGGTAAGTGCCCCACCTGCCCCCACGCCATCCACCCACTCGTCTGTCCAGCCATCCATCCTCCATCCATCCACTTGTCAGTCCATCCATGCTCCTTCCCCGCATCCATCCATCCATTTATCCATCCATTCTCTTCTGTGTCAGGCACAGGCCAGGCCCTGGTGACCCAGCCATGAACATGGCTGATGGAGACCCTCTTTTCCTGGAACTCCCAGCTGTAGAGGCAGGTGAACCTGAAGCTCCCTTTGTGTAAGCATTCACTTCTGGAAAATCATGCCTGGAAATTCCCCTGGGGCAGTCAGTGAGCAGAACACACTGGATCGTGTAGTGGGCGTGTGCTGGGAGCCCAGGGGAAGGGAGACAGGACCCTAGGGGACGGTTAGTCAGGGAGCCTCACTGGCTCCTGGAGATAAGGAAGAATGGGAGCTGAGACACGTCTGGGACTGGGGGGTTTGGGTGTTCCCAGGGCACGGGGCTCTGAGCAGGGGCTGGAGTGGGCCAGCCGCTTGGGACAGAATGTGTGAAGGGCCTTGACTGACAGTGGAGAGCCACCACAGAGTGTTAAGCAGGTGTCTAGTTACCTATTGCTGTGTAACAACTTAGCGTAAAACTTGGGGGCTGAAAACAGCAATAAGCGTTTATTATCTCACTGTTTCTGTGGGTCAGGAATTCAGAAGTGGCTGGACGGGCGGTTCTGCTCAGGCTCCCTCCGGAGGTGCAGTCAGATGTCGGCCAGGCTGCAGCATTGGACGACCCAGTTGGGGCAGGAAGAGCCAGGTCTAATCTTGCTCCTCCCGTGTGGGGCCAGAGCGGGAGACCCCTCGAGGCTGGCAGACCACACTCAGTCATTTCTGCAATATCCCATGCTAACTCGGGCCAACTCCGCTCACTGTGAGGGGCCACCCCACTGTGCAGGACCTAGGAGGGAGACCACTATGGCCCTTTCAGGAGCTGGCTTCTGCACCCAGGTGCCCTGGCAGTTAGAAGGCTCCCTCTGGCTTCAAGGAGAGGGTGGATGGTGCAGAGGGATGGGGAGGCCAGGGCTGCTGTGCCCCTGGGCAGAGATGGAGATGAGGCCAGAACCATGGCAGTGGCAGGAGAGCATGGTCAGGGGTCAGATGCCTCAGGGCGCTGCTGGGTTCCTGGATTCCAGATGTCTCCCTGGAAGTGCCCACTTTCACGGCAAGAGCCGCCCCAATAGGCTGAGATTCAAAGTGAGGGCAGGGAGCCCTGGCTGCCATGCCGTCTCGAGCCCTGTCCTTGGCGGCTGCCACTGACTGGATGACACTGTCCCCGAGGCTGGGACGCCACCAGGAGAACAAGGAGCCAGGATGGGGGTGGAGTTTGGGGAAAATGGACTCACATTTATTGTCAGCCTACTGTGTGCACTGCACGTGTATTGTCTAGACTGGTCCCCCCCGCCTCCCGCGATGGGCAGGGCCCCCCGGCCCAGGTTCAGAAGGGCTCCGACTTCCCTGAGGGCACACAGCATGAACCAGATGCTACGTGTCCCCTACCCCCGTCTCCTAGTCAGCCCGTCCCTCCCTCTGCAGCAGGACGTCCCAAGGTCACCTTGAGCAGGACACTTGCAGACCCCAAGTGGCCTGGCTTCACTGGGGTCGGCTCAGGTTCTGCTGCTAACATCTTGGACCTGGAGCTTGGAGCTTCTCCAGTGGGGACTGTGGGCAGGGCTGTGGTGTGCCTGCTTTCGAGGAGAGCTGCAGCACGGGACTGACCGTTATCCTGCCAGGCTCTCGGGGAGCTTCTGCCTGGGGGAGCCGGTGCTTCCTGCCCCAGCCCAGGCGTCCCCAGCTGAGGCTCCAGAGCAGGGAGCCTGTCCCCTGGCCCCTCCTGCTAGGGCTCCGAAGCTGGTGCTCTTTAGCGTGGGGAGTGAGCTGAGCAGAGAGGGCAGCCAGAGGGGGCTCTGGGTGTGGGGGCCTGGGCGGAACCCTGTCCCTGAGGGTGCCTCCAGGACCTCCCTCCCCACTCTGAGTCCTCTAAACAGATGGTTTCCCGGGAGAATCCACATGGGAACAAGCCACTGGAGCAGGTGTGAGCAGGACCAGGTGCTGGGCCGAGGCGGCAGGCATGGCTGGAGTGTGGAGCCGGCAGCCCCAAGAGGCCTCCGCCTCCAGGCTCAGCGCCGGCCTGAGTGGGGTGTGCAGACTCAGGAGCGCACACCCACCTCCTAGCCTCGCTGATGCGCCGTGGAGCCAAGCCTAAAACCAGCTGTTGTGATAACGACAGTGACCGTGGCAATGGCAACCCCTGCACCGGGCTGACTTGTGTCCCCCAAAATGACGTGTCCAGGTCCTAGCCCCAGCACCTCAGAATGGAGCCCGATTTGGAAACAGGGTCTTTGAAGGTGTGGTGAGTTATGGTGGAGTCGTGCTGGAGTCGGGGGGTCCCCATCCAATGGCTGGTGTCCTTGCAAGAAGAGGAGGGACACAGAGACATGGGGAGAAGGCCATGTGCAGACGGAGGCAGAGACAGGAGGGATGCGGCTGCAAGCCAAGGAATGCCGGGAGCTCCAGAGCTGTGGGAAGATGCATTTGTGTTGTTTTAAGCTCCCGATGGGTGGTCCTTTGTGCCGGCAGCCCCAGGACACTGACACAGCTCCATTGCTGTGACACCTGAAGCTGGTACACACGTTACGTGGGCCATCCTCACCACAGCCTGTGGGAAGGACGTCAGTAGCGTGGCTGCCCCATTCTTCAGAGGAGGAGGCCGAGGCCCAGGGAGGCTTGGGGCTGGCTGAGGTCACGCAGGGCCTGGTGGTGACCCAGCCAGGTGCCCTCACCTGCTGAAGTCGGAATAAAGGGTGGAAGAGGCTGTCAGGGGCAGGCTGGGCACCCAGGGAGCCTCTTGATGACTTGATGCTGTGGCCCATGTCTGCATGGGGAGCGTCCGGCGGGGCCCAGGGAGAGTGCGGGATGGGCCTGGAGAGGGCTGTTTGGGCACAGCAGACCGGATTCCTGGTGGTCTGGATGAGGGTGACTGGCCCTCCCCTCACTCTGGGAACTGGGGTAGGAATAGCTCCCGCACAGCCCAGCTGGGCAGGGGTGTCCTGGGTCCTCCAGCCGGCTTCCCTCCTCCCTCCCCTTCCCCACAGCTATTAGGGGTCATCAAGGCCACCCAGCCCCTCCCCCTTCCCTGCTCGGCCTCACCCTCCACTGCACAGCCAGGTTGGAGCCCACCCCAGGGCCAGGCAGCCTGCACCCCCGAGCCCTTCCCCGTGCCAGAGGAAACCTGAGGATGGGGCCTCGAGCCAGTGGCCCCACAGCCAGCTCCTGCAGACACAGCAGGACAACTGGGCCCCTCCAGTGAGGCCCCTGGCTGCAGCTGCCTGGCCAAAAGCAGTGGCCCCTGTCCCCTCTGGTGTGGCTGAGACCCAGGCCAGGTGGCCAGCCAGTGGCCACTTATGTGACCTTTGGGCCCAGAGAAGGCAAGAGAGGCCTCTGGCTTCTAGTTGCTCACAGACCAATAGCGGGGAGAAGGTGGGGCTGGGGACAGCTCAGACGCCTGCAGGACAAGCCAGGAGGTGCTGCTCCCACCCAGGCCATGCGGGGGGTCTGTGAGTGTGGGCGTCATGGGCGCTGTGGCTGGTGGAGCCCTGAGCCCACGTAGGGACACGTCATCTGGTGTGTTAGCCAAGCTGGGAGAGACACCCCAGCCCCAGCACCCCTGGACACTGTCTGTGACCAGCCGGGCACAGTTGCCGGGGTCTGACTGTGGGACCTGGGGCTCACCCCCTCTGGGATCAGTTTCCCGCAAGAGATGGGCTGGGGCATCTGCAATCCTCCCCTTGCTGCTGAGTTGCTCTGAGGACAGAGGCGGATGATGGCTAAATATAAACAGCGCTGTGAGGAAGGGAAGGCGCTATGCAAATGCAGGGGGTTATTATTTCTGTGGAGAAAGATGTCTCCGAGGGAGGAGCTCAGGCTCCCTGACTTGGAAAAAGCCCATGACACCAACAGCTGGGCGCACGTGCCCGTTTCCGTGTGACAGTGAGGCCGTGTCATGTGGGGAGCTCTGAGGGGGCCATGCAGCCCCCATGCCACCCTGGCCATCTGGGTTCTCATGGCTGTGACCCCGCATGGGCTCAGCTCTTCCATGTTTACCAAGAGCTTGCAAGTCCCCTCCTGTCTGGTCCTCACGGGGGCCTGAGGAGAATCGGGATAAGTGCACACTCAGCTGGAGAAGCTGCTGCCACCAAGTGACCCCCAAAGAGGGCAAGTCCCTTGAACTCCAGAGTGGGGAAGGACTGCGCCCAGCCAGCCTCACTCCCCTGCGAGTCCCTGGACTCGGTTTACAGCCAACATGAAGGCTAACATGGGACCAGGGTCAGGGCTCAGCTTGTGACCAGGACCAGGGCTCAGCTAGTGACCAGGACCGGGGCTCAGAGTGTGAGCAGGGTCAGGGCTCAGAGTGTGCCCAGGGTCAGGGCTCAGAGTGTGAGCAGGGTCAGGGCTCAGAGTGTGACCAGAGTCAGGGATCAGTGTGTGAGCAGGGTCAGGGCTCAGTGTGTGAGCAGGGTCAGGGCTCAGTGTGTGAGCAGCGTCAGGGCTCAGTGTGTGAGCAGCGTCAGGGCTCAGAGTGTGAGCAGGGTCAGGGCTCCAGGTTGAGCAATGTGTAGACTGAGCCCTGGTCAGGGTTGGACGTCCTCAGCTCTGGCAGGCCTCTGGGACAACACAGTAGGACAGTAGGACAGACCAGGAAACCTTTCTGTGTTAAGCCCCTCTTTCTCTCTGGTGGCCTGGCCTCGACCCTGCTCTGTCTCCACGGGCCCAGCCTCTCCCCCATTCTCTTTCCTGGGGCCCAGCCTCGCCCCTGCTCTCTCTCCTGTGGCTCCCCGTTTCCCACTCAGGAAAGTGCTGCCATTTCCAGAGCCCCTCCTGGCGAGGTTGCGTGTTGAGGAGGCCGTATCCAGGGGTGCACAGTCGGCTGCAGCAGGCCAGGGACTTGTCTCCAGCGCCAGGAAGAGGGAGTGACGGTGGTTGTGAGCCGGCACTGTGCCCGCAGCACCGTGTATCTGGAGGACGGAGCTCAGGCTGGGCCTGCTGTGGTTCTTTGGCAGTGCAGGGGCGGAGCGGCCGGGCTGCGGGAGACGCTGGGTCCCTGTGCCCAGGGTGCGGCTGGCCGTGGTAGCACGGATGCCCAGGTCTCAGCCGCGGCTCTCACGGGGAAGGGGCTGGCGAAGCTTGTGGAAGGAGGGGAGTCCCTGGGATCTGGATGGACCCCCCCCCCCCGTCCTCCTGGGCGCCCACACTCCAGCCCTGCGCCCGCGGACCTCTTTCCACATTGAACTGTGGTCGCCGTGGATGCGTCCATGAGCCCCGTGGGCCGTGAGCTCTCGGGTCCCCAGGCCCGGGGCAGGACGCAGAAAGTGAGGGTGCACGAGTGGAGGGGCCCGGGAAGGGGTGCCTGTGCAGCCTGCCTCCCTGCGGAGTCCAGGGCAGGGCTCCGATAAACAGAATTACAGCATCTGGGCCACAGCCGATGAAGTATTTTTCATGAACATAAAAAATTTAAGGGGCTAAATGGAGGCTCCTTCAAATCGTGTTTTTAATGTTTTCTGAAAGCCGTGAAATATCGACCTCAAAGCCGTTGATTTCCATTTGGGAAGCGTGCAGTGGGCATCTCCACGTCCGCGCTTCTGTGCCACACGTGCGCTCGGGTGTCTTCACGTGCGTATCTGCTTGTGCACCTGTGTGTGTGTGCACGTGTACGAGGTCTGGATGCACAGACCCCCTCTAACGGCCTGCTCGCCCTCCCAGGGGCTGCGGTGTCTGTAATCTGAATGAGGGCTGAGCGTGTCGTCCTGGACGGGCAGGAGACGGCTGTGGTCCACGTGTCCTGCGTTCCCAGAGCCCTCCCCCTGGCCCTGAAGGAGGAGCTGGCATGTCCCCATTTTTCAGCTGGGACACCTGACAGGCAGAGAGGTGAAGGGACTTCCTCAGAAGTGGGCCTCATGGAGACCATCCTTCTGGAGTTGGGACCGTTGGGGAAACCGCTGCCCGGAGGGTGAAGTGGCCGCCTGAGGTCACGCCAATAGGGCTGCCAGGGCTGGTTTATAAGCAGGTCTGTGTGACCCAGAGGGGGACAGTGCAGAGCTGGCCCGAGTGGGGCAGCGGGGCCGGTCCTCAGGCGTGGTCTTGGTGGTGACACCTTCCATCTCAGAAGTTTGGGAGATGAGTTATACGATGGCTCTCTGCTGAGCCAGTCAGAGGCCTGGGGACTTGTCCCTGGTCTCTGGGACCCTGGGCAGCCCTGCCCTCCTCGCTCTGGCCCATGTGTGTGCTGCGGGGCCAGCCCAGCCCTGGGGGGCCAGGAGGCTCCAGAGGCGTCCTGTGGCTTGGGAGGGGTTTATACCTGGAACCACCGCCCCACCCCCGCCAGGGCCAGGCGGCCTCCCAGAGCTCCGGGTCAGCAGGGCAGGCGGGACAGACAGGCGGACAAGGCGGCAGGCAGAGCTGAGGAGCAGAAGGACCTTGGGCTCCAGCAGGGCCCGGATCTGGGCCTCGGTGTCCTCATCTGTAAAATGGATGCATATAAGTGCTACCTTTCAGAGTCCCTGAGCGTTAGCGACGAAGGCCTGCGGGTGCCTGGCCCAGAGGAGGCCTGACCTCACTGACTGCGGCTCTTCATTGTCACTGTCCTCACTGTCACAATCGTGCACCCCCTCTGTTTATGGAGACGAGACACGGCTGGCCATTTTTCTCCTGTTCCCACATGGCCCTCCAGCCAGCAGGGCCTCGCCTTGTCCTCCCCGTCACCTAGGGCAGGGCACACGGGCACAACTCAGAGAAGCCCAGAGGGCGGTGACGCGTCTGTCTGACTCAGTAAAGCCCCAGCCCCTCCCGGGGGGCCGCAGGTGGAGCTCAGACCCGGTGCCGCCCTGAGCAGCTCACAGCCCCGAGGAGACGCAGGTTCTTGAGGTGCTGAACTGCCAGGGGGAGAGCAGGAGCCAGGAGAGGGCAGTTCTGCCAGGAGGGCTTCCTGGAGGAGGCGGCCCCTGAGAGCTGAGTATTGAAAGGCTGGTCTGGGCTCCTCTGTCAGACAAGGAGGAGGGCCCTCCAGGCCCAGGGCATGGCCCAGGCAGAGGCCCCGTGGGTGCAGCACCGAGCCAAGAGCCGGGCCGTGATGGACTGTGCAGGACGCATCCTGGAGAGGGGCCCGGAGGCTTCCTGGGGGCTCTTGTCAGGAGCAGCCTTCCCTCCTTGTGGGCCTGCAGGAGCCCTAACAGGGACTGACGCAGGCCCCTTCCCTTTGAGTGCGCTGGCCCAGCCCCTGGCACTCCCCCCACAGCTGGGCAGGTGGTCACGGGAGGAGGGCCAGGCCCAGCCAGCCTGTGGGAATGGCGCTCCGCCGGGAAAACGGTGGAAAAGATAAAAAGCAAAACAGGCTGGCGCCCGCACAGGAAGTGGCCTGTGTGTGTGAGGAGCGCCGGAGGAGCTGGTGGGCGTGACGGGGGCTCCAGCCCACACAGCCAGGGTGGGAGGGAGGGTGCTGAGTCCTCCTGGTCCCAGCCTGGGCTCTGTGGCCGGAACAGGGGCCCTGGGGTCACAGGCTGGGACTCTGTCCTCTGCAGCTGGGGTCAGCTGACCTGGGCGCCCCCCGCTTTGCGGCTCTCTGCCTGTGGTGTTGGATGGGCCGTGCATGGAGCCCCATGTCCTCCTGGGTGGGCCTGAGAGTCCACGACCTTGTTGGGGTGTTTGTCAGGCCCAAGTGAGGCCCTGGTGCCCTTGGTGTACACAGTTGGTACACAATAAACATGCGTTTCCTCCTTCCTCACCCCGTCTTGGCCTTCGTCCCGCTCCTCTGCACACTGACCCTGCTCCATCTCCCGGGAACTGTCCCCAGACTGGTCACGGACCTGCCCCCACCACACACCCTGAAACAGGGATTCGAGTTGCCTGCTGACCCAGCCAGCCAGGCCCAGACGACACCCCCAGACCTGGGCCTCCAGGCCTTTGTCCTTATCACGAGGAGGGACATGTGAGGCCTGAGGGCCCACCCCGTCCCAGCTCCTGGAGAGGTGGCCTTGGCACGTCTGTGTCCCTGGGGCAGCCCGGGCCTCGCTGTCCATCTCACTGCCTCGCTCCACCCCCAGCTGGCAGGGGCCTTGGATTTGGTGCTCTGGGTCCTGGCGCTGGGCCAGCACGTGTCCCGTGGGCCACACTGTCCCTGCAGTGACCACAGTCACACCGCAGCCTCTGGGCTGTACCAGGGTGCTGGGCCCTCAGAGACCGGAGGACGGGAGCCGGGGGCTTGAGGCCCCACCTGACGGATGTCGGCTGAGGCTCCGAGGGGTCATCCAGGCAGTGAGAAGGGCAGAGCCGGCCAACCTCGGCCTCAGGGCAGGGCTCAGGGTCAGCTGCCCAGCCGTCCAGTCCTGTGTCACCAGGCGGCAGGAGGTGTTATCTTGGCCCCAAGGCCTTTGATCTTCCCCAGGAAACGGACGGCAGAAGAGCAGTGAGGGAGGAGCTTGGGGCTTTCCCAGGGGGTGTGAGCCCCCAGTAGCACAGCATGGACACCTCGTCCGAGGGCAACGTGCAGAGGAAGGACCTCGCGGTGTGTTGGGATGGCCCTGGGTTTGAGCTCCTGCCCTGCCGTTTCCCCTGGGTGACAGGTCCCCTGGGTGGACAAGTCACCTAACTTCATGGAGCTCTGGTGTTGGCTCTGGCAGCTGGGACGGTCATCCCCCAGCGCAGGGCTATGAGGACAGTGGGCGGACTGCCGGGGCCTGGGCAGAGCCCACGCAGGGGCGAGGGGGGACACCCAGCCACGTGCCCCCGCCTGCTTCTCCAGGCTGCAGACCCCATAGAGATGCAGAAGGAGATGGAGTTCTGCCTTCAGGGACTCCCCTTAGAAGCGGGGTCTTGGCCCCCCTGAAGGGAGGATGCTGGGAAGGGGCGTTCTAAGCCTGTCCTGACGGAGAACAGAGGCGGTCGCTGCAGAAAGAGAGACATAGTGGCTGGGAGGGACCCCTGGGGCAAAGTCTGCCAGACAAGCAGGTTGAGAATGGAGGGGCACTTGGCAAGAGCGACCCCCCCCATCTCCCTACTCAAAGAAAGCAGTTTTGCTTCTGGGTGCTTCTCAGTAATTGCAATAATAAATTGAATAATTAGGCTAAATCCACAGAAGAGAATTAAATATTAATTTCTAATAAGCATTCAGAGAATGTCACCAGCGAGCAAGGACCAGCAGAATGTGTGTGCACCCGGCACTCCCCTGCCCGGCCCCGGGACTCTCCCTTCCAGGGCAGGACTGATGCACACCGAGCCTCTGGCCAGGAGGGCGACGGTCGGCGTGCCAGCCCTGGGGTACGTTGGCGGAGACAGGGCACACGAGGCTGATGAAAGGAGGAGGGTGCCCACAGGGTCTGGGCGTGGATCCTCATCGAGGGAAGGTGGCCAGTGCCTTTTCACGGAGTGGTGAGTGGATGAGAAAGTGACACATCTGTGGGACATGGACAGTGCCTGAGCGCCAGTGAGCCAACCCAGGCTCTATGTGTTGCCTGGGCCCCAACAAGGCCTGGTGAGCTCACAGGCTGGTCGGGCCCCGGTCAATCAAAAGGCAGTGCTCCAGGGTGAACACTGAGTATGACCCGGTCATGCTCTGAGCCCTGACCCTGGTCACACTCTGAGCCCTGATCCTGGCCACATGCTGAGCTATGATCCTGGTCAGACGGTAAGCCCTGACCCTGGTCACACGCTGACTACTTCGGCCTAATTCCTTCCCCACCTCCACTTTTCTCCCTACTGACCTCCTCTTCCCTCTGAGCCTCTGAGGGCAGGCCACACCTGGGGCCAGCCGAGTCCCAGCTCCCCTTACAGGCTGGGTCCCCACTGCCTGGAGCTGTTCAAGGGACAAATGAGAAAGTCCAGGTGGATCCCCTAGTGCGGGCAGGCGCCTGGTACATGTCTCATCCCTGTTTTCCGCTGTAATTACTGGACTCAGGGGCACTTATCGGGCCTGCTCAGGCCGAGCCCTGGCCTGCGGTGGGGCTGGGGCCTCGGGGATGAGCCAGGCCTTGCTGGCCTCCAGGAGGACATGTGCGGCCGGTGCTGTGAGGGTGGGCCTGCCCTGTGCGCTGCACGCCTGTGGGTTCCGTGCCCCAGCAAACACTGTGCCATAGAGCGTTAGTGCCTGTTTACAGAGCAGGTGCCTGGCGCCCAGAGGGGCTGTGGGGGCCGGGGCCACACGGCCGGGGAGCGTGGGCGAGTCAGGGCTGGGGCTGGGATCCCAGCCTGCTGCTTCCCCCGTGCTGGGAATATACAGGTTTTCCTTTCCTTGCAGATGTTCAGCGCCTCCCTGCTCCCACCCTCCTGAATGTCTGAGGCCGAGATGAGGGGCCTCCTCCTATCCTGGCCTCAGCTGTAGGACTGGAGCACAGGTGTGACGGCTGGGCCAGGAGTACCCTGCACAGGGTAGCTTTTGGGGGTGGGGGACACTCAGCTACCATGCCCAGGGGAAGAAGAGGAGGAGGGGCAGCCTGGGGGATAGTGCCGGCCCCTACCTTGCAGAGCAACCCGAGGCAAGCCCCCAAACCTCTCTGAGCCCCAGCTAGCTCAGGGCAGGGCGGGGGGTCTGGGCCAGATGACCCTCGGGCCCAATCCACTTGTCCGTTCATTTGTTCATTCATTCCACAGTCATGGGGATTGAGCCCTCCTAGGGCCAGAGGCTCGCCTGGGTACCAGGAAGAGTGGCCTCCCACTTACCAGGCCACCCGCTGCTGGGGAGGTGTGTGTGATCGCTCGCTGGCCAGGGCTGGGGAGAGGTCCGAGGGCCTGCAGGTCAGGGAGGGCCTTGGGGGGGTGGGGTGCTGGGCGGGGGGCTGCAGTGTGCAGAGGGCAGGGAAGGGGGCGAGCTGGGCTCAGGGCACGTGGGCAGAGGGGGAGGGAGGGTGCCTTCCTGCCACCACTCCCAGCAGTAGCCGGAAACCACATGGTTCCCAGAGGATTTGGAAGAGAGAAAGAGGACTGGACCTGCCCTGTGCCACCCACCGTCCTGGCCTTGGTCAGCCATCAGGGAGGACACACCTATGCTCCCCTGACTAGGGGGAAGTGAGGCTCAGAGCCTGGGCGTCTGGCTCCAGGGGTTTCAGGGTCCCCCATCATCGTGTATCGACTGTTTAGTTGTCTGTGGCTGGCGGCCTGTTTCCTCCTCCTTCGGCCCCCGAATCTGGTTGCCCGCCATTCCTGATGTCCCTGCCCGGCCCTGGGCCCTCGGCCACCGCTCCAGCTCCTGGGTGGTCCTTGAACTCTCAGCACCATGGACAGTGGCACAGCTGGTCAGTGGCACAGCTGGTCAGTGGTGCACCGGAGCCCTCCCTGGGCTGGGCCCCCGCAAGCAGGAACCACCCAGGCTGACCCTGTTACTCGCTGCCATTCTCTGAGCGGTTTCTTTGTGAGTGCTCATTGACCGCCTCCCTGCCATCTTCACCACCTGGCGTCTGCGGTGTCAGCCAGCGTGTGGCGTGTGGATGCTCATGCATATTTGTCCCCTGAGAGGAGAAGCAGCATCACCAGAAGGGTGGGTGCAAACATGGCCCATTTTAAAGCTGTGGGAGTGGTCAGAGGGTTAGTGCCCAGCCCAAGGATATGCAGCTGAAAATGGCTGCGTCAGGATTCGAACCCAGGCCACCTGACTCTGCTCCTCTGCTGACCCCTCCCCTCGGCGAGAGGGATGGGATGCGGGGAGGGAGGGAGGCAGAGCCCCATTGCCCTCAGCAGGGCCGTGCACTCTGGCCGAGGCTCTGTCCCAGGAGTGCAGGAGCCAGAGTGTGGACACAGGACTAGGAGGGTTTGTGCCAGAGGTGGCTACGGGAGGAAGTGGCCCTGTGTAAGGGTCCTCTGAAAGGTGATGGGCAACATGGGGCAGACACCAAAATGGGGTCTGGAGGCAGACCACGGGGGAGGGGCGGCCGTGGGGGCCCCAGCAAAGGCCAGAGGCATGCAGAGGCCGCTGACCGGCGGGAGGGGTGGGCATGGGCCAGGCTGAGCAGGACTGTGTAAAGCCGGGATGGACTGACACCCTCCTGCCCCATGGCCCTGGGAGACTGTCTCCAGGACAGGGTGGTCCTGCTGATGTGTGGTTCCTAGAGGCCCATCTGGGACCCTCAGTTCAGGCGGCCCCCAGTGCCTGAAGCTCAGCCTTTCAGGAAGAGTGGGGGCCTCACCTTCTCCACCCCAGTCCCTTCCATATTCTGCCAGCATCTGCCCATCTGTTTGGATGCAAAAGTCTCCCCAGCAGCATCCACTGAAGTGCCATATGGCTGAGGCTCAGCCCGCAGAGGAGGGAGCCGCAGGCTGGGCGCCTGGGGGTTGAAGGGCATGCTGGCACGGTGCTGGGGGGGCTGCTTCTGCCCCAAGCCCTGAGGATGAAGGGGCCGGGTCAGGAGGAACCCGGGGCCTGGGGGAGCTGGGGAGGGGGTGGGTCCTCCCCATTTCCCCTCCCCTGAGACAGCCACTCAGCTGCAGGTGCCCTCCATCCACAGAGGCAGGCAGAGGGCGAGGTGGTCCTGCACAGGACCCCAGGGCAGCCAGGGTCTTCACCACCCCATGTCCCAGCCGGTGCCTTGTGCCTGGGGAAGGGCCGAGTCGCACAGAGCCAACAGGGTCGGGGAGGCTGCCAGCTGAAAGCTGCCCCGTTTTACCAACGAGGAGACCGAGCTCTGGAGGGCGTGGCTCTGCCTGACCCCCAGCAGCTTTGGGGCCCCCTGTGTGGCCCTGGGGAGGCTGGGGCACAAGAATGGCAGATGGAGCAGTCAGTGGAGGGGCACCAGGTGGGGCCAGGAGCCGCCGGAGTAACCTGAGCGGGGACAGGGAGGGGTTCTCGGGGGTGGGGTGGCAGGGGAGGTGCAGCCTCGGAAGGCACCCCAGTGGGTGAGTGGTGGTCACTTTACAGGCATGTGTTTGGGGGGCTCAGGAGCGAGCCCCAGCCTTCCTCCCGAGGACCACTGTTCCCCTGGAGCACGCCTGCCCTTCTCCTCCCTGGGACCCGTGTCCCCCAGGTGTGTTGGGGGAAGAGTCCCCCAGCAGGTGAGAGAGTGGATGGAGGAGACGCCCCGGGAAGGGTCGGCATCCTCCCTGCGGCCTCATTTGCTGCCAGGCACTAGGGCCCTGGCCGGGGCAGAGGGGCTGGTGGGGAGGCCAGGGGAGTGAGTCTACAGGCTGCAGCCACCTCCACCTGCCCGGGTTGTGCCAGGTGGAGGTCCTGCTTCCTCGGGCCTCTGCAGGGGGCTGGCCAGTGACCACCACGGAGGGGCCATGGCCACCGCCCTCATGGCAGCCCCGGGGCGCATCAGCCCTTCACTGCAGCATCTGTGGACCCCTGCCAGCATCTGTGGGCGCCCCCCACCTTCATCCTGCAGCTGCTCCCTGGGCTGGGGAGCATCGGGGAAGCGGGGACACATGGTCCCCGATGCTGGGCCAGGGTGAGGCTGGGGTGATTTCCACAGGGTGCCTGGGGACCCTCATTAGAGGGAATTCTGAGGAAAAGCATTGTAGGCAGAGGGAGCAGCATGCCAATACTGTGAGGTGGGGATGAGACCAGCAGAGCCACAGCAGAGGCCCAGCGCCGGTTAGAGTGGGCAGGGGGCCGGAGGGCCTGGCTGTGTTGGGGAGAGACCCTGCCCTGACCAGGTCTGCTGTTGGAGAGTGATGTGGGGGGCTGAGGAGACAGGGCCCAGGGCCAAGTCGGGGGGCCGCGAGGGGACTCTGGATGTGCTGAGAGTGGAGAGCGCTGGACTCGTGCCTGGACTCGGGTGAGGGACAGGGGGTCCAGGGTGACCCTGCAGCTCAGATGGGGAGATCAGATCTGCTTTGACTCATCTGTCTGTGCCTGGAGGCCCCGTCCAGCCCAGCACCAGGCCACTTGGGGAAGGGGCCACTGGGAAGGGGCCGGGAGCCTGAGTCACACTCAGCTGCTGTCAGTGTCCCCATCTTTCCTCCCAGGGCCTCTGTGTGGTCAGTCAGGCTGTCTGGAGTCCCGAAGTCTCTAGACGCTGGCCTTGTGTCCCAGCCCTGAGAGGCCTGCCCAGAGGTGGGGCTGACATGTTATAGGAGAATCCTGGACAGGCCGCGCAGAGCCCGAGGGCTGAGCAGGACGGCGGGACCCAGGCGGGCAGCAGGCCTTTGTCCGCGTGGCTGTGCAGAAACCCACCTGCCTTTCATGCAGCCCACCCTCTGGGCAGCCTCCAGCATCACAGCTCAGCATCCTGAGTTCCTGCAGAGGGCCAGGCAACCTCCGGCCCCTCCCACCACGCCTGGCTGTCTCCAGGTGTCATCGGCAGGGACGGCCCGATTCCCAGGAGCTGGGTGTTGTCACCGAGTCCTTTGGGGTCTCCTCTCTCCTGCGAGAAGTCCCATCTGGCCTCATGACCCCGGGGACTCGGCAACCCTGTCTCCAGCTCCCTCTGCCTGTGGCGAGGCAGGGGGCATGACGTCCTCGGTCGGCTTTTATAGGGACCTTCAGTTTTTCTTTTGAAAGGACATTTATTGTTTGTGCAAAAGTGAGACACGCTCACTGTAAACAAATGTGGACAACGTGGAGAAGTACAGAGAGGAAAGCACAGCCACCTCGCCTGCTGCCACACAGCTACGGTGTGCTGCAGGGCGCCCCGGCCCCGGGCAGTCCCGGTGATTCCAAGGGGCCCATGTGATGAGGGGCTGCAGAGGCGCCCACAGGAGGGGCCTTCCGCTGAGCCCCCAGGTCTGCACAGTGTTCACCGGCAGCAAAGGACTGGGCAGGGGGCGGAGGGGTCAGCGAGGAGCCAAGGACATCTCCCAGGCGTGTGGCTCTGAGGGCAGGTGGAAGCCGTGACCACACTAAGAGTAGGACGAGTGGGCCAGGATGGCTGGGCAGGGATGGAGCACAGGGCAGGCGCGGATGTTTAGGGCGGGACGGTAGTGAGGCCTGGCGGAGCCTGCCCAGGGCCAGGAGAGTCCCCGCTGGCACCTGAGACCACGGCAGGGCTGTTTTCTTCTCCGTGAAATGGAGACTGGTCATCCGGGCCCCCTCCCCGGGGCAGGTGCATAGTTGGCAAGTGGAAAGGGCGGCGAGGACAGTCTTGCTGCCTATGACTCCATGACCGGCCCAGCCCCAGCGAGCAGGGAGGCGAGGCCCCCGCCCTGACAGCCCTGCCTTCTTGGAGCACTGGCCTCCTCCTCGGTCCTCGCCCTCGCTGCACGGAGCCTCTGCCTTCTCAGCTGGGAGCTGAAGGGTCCTCTTGTTTTGCAGGTCGTGCTGTCACGTGGCCTGCGTGGACCCTGGGGAGCTTCGCACCTGCCTGCCTCCCAGCTGTGTGCTGACCCCGCCGCCTCTGCACAGCCCCTGGCTGAGCCTGCCCCAATAAACCGCCACTGCTTGGCCAGCCCCGTGCCTGTCTGTCTCCATCTGTGGGCGGGGTGGAGGGGGTACCTTTTGGCTCTGGGGCTGTGCTGCGGGGAGGGGAGGTGGCAGGGGTGTGTGAGCATGAGTGTGATTACGTGTGTGTGCACGCGAGAGTGCACACCTGTGTGAGTGTGTGTGTTGGGTGAGGTGGCCACGTGGGTGTGAAGCCGATGGAGGTGGCCCAGGGTGCCTCCCCTCTCCACCTGAGGGGCTGGCCCAGGAGGAGCCACGCCCTCCCCACGGGGCTGTGGCCTGGGTGGAGGCGGGGCCTGTGCCTTCCTCCCTGAGGGCCCAGCACAGCCCTTGCCTTCCCTGGGCCTCAGTTTCCCCACTCTGGCAATGGCGGCGGGGGTTGGACGCAGGTCTGAGGCCCCTGCTGCCCCCAGCTCCACAGCGCCTTTGCCTCCCGGTGCCCAGACGAGGGATGCGGCCGGGAGAAGGGCCCCAGGTGGGAAGAGCCTGGCCTGGGCTGCTCCCAGGCTCCCCATCTCCTGCAGGAGTGACGGAGGCACCCTAAGCAGGAGGGGCTACAGCCAGAGAGGCCCCTGGGGGCGGAGAGAGCAGGATGCAGCCCCTCTCGCCGTGGGGAGTGGGTGCCAGGCAGGCAGACGGAGGCCCCCATCGGTACAGCACTGGGTCAGCATCCTGCCTCCCAGGCCCGTAGAGCTGAGGACCGCACAGGGGTGGGGGCTGCACACCAGACCCCCAGGGAAGGCGGGGTCCAGGGACTCAGAGATAGTGAGCTCCCCTGGGAGGCACGTTCTGGAAAGGCCTGCAGGAGGCGCAGATGCCCCCTTCCCTTCCCCTAGCCCCGATCCTGTGTGTGGAGGGTCTACAGCATTCAGGATCCAAGCTGTTTTGTCTCGAAGACTGCTGGGTGCTGGGGCTTTTAAAGATTCTGTGAAGCTCTGAGTTTCTCACTCTCCTTCCCCAGGGGCCTGAGAAGCGCAGCACCGAGGTGTGGGCAGGCAGCAGGGACAGGTGGGGGTGGGCAGACCCCCGGGCTGCAGCTGTGGCCACCTCCTCAGCTTTGCCGAGTGGCCGCTGGCTGCCCGGCTCCGGGGTGTCCGGAGGAGGTGTAAATTGGATCTGACACCTCCTGGCTGCAGGTGTGAGGACAGACAAGGGGCAGGGGAGGACATAGCGCCAGCCGCTCGGTGACCCAGCCCACAGGCTGGCAGCTGCTGGCCAAGCTCAGGACAGGCCTGGAGGGGGTGCCCTGGGGCAGAGAAAGCCCTGGTTTGGGGGGTGGGGGGCATGGCAATCACCTGTCCAGTTCCCTCCCCGCCCAGGGGGGGATCCTGAGTGGTGGAGGTCACTGGCTCGGGGTCCTGCAAGTTGAGGTCCCTGGGCTGGGCTGTGACCTACTTTACAGATGAGGAAGTTGAGCTCAGAGAGAAGGGCTTGCCTGCAGGGAGCTGAGGCTTGGGCTTGGCTGCAGGGAGGAGGGAGACGGGGGGTCTCTGGCCAGCACTCCCGTGGGATGCAAGGGGCCTGGGCACCACCACTGGCCCCGTCCTCAGCACTTCTCAGGGCGGCCCTGGAGGGAGCAGATGTCCTGGGGTGAAGAGTTCAGGGGGGCGGACGAGGGCAGCACGGGGCCAGGAGGGTGCCCAGCACAGTGCTGACGTCGGCAGCCGCTGCCACCACCTGGCAGGGCTCTGAACCTCCCACTCAGGAGCAAGGTGTCAGCATGACCTTCAGCTCCTGGCGTCTGGAGCAGCTGGGAGGCAGAGATCCGTGCCAGCTGTCCAGGCTGAGCTGGCCCCAGCCAGCGAGAGGCCTGCCCAGTGGGTGCCCATCCGGCATGGGCACAGGACCGGACAGGGGTTGATATGACCCATGGTAACCACGGAGCACCTCCCAGAACCAGCAGGGCCTTCCTTCTCCTGGGAGGCCCAGAGAGGGAACAGGCTCCCCCAAGTCACACAGCACATTGCAACAGAGCCGACAGTAGAGCCCGCCTCCTTGTTGCCCGGCCAGACAGGATTCTGGGAAACCCAGAGGGAGGTCGGAATGGTTGACCTTTCCTCTCGGGGAGCATGTGCTGTGGCTTCAGCACATGCCAGGCGCATGGGAAGTGTCTGTTGGATGGAGATCGAGTCTCAGGAGTCCACGTCCCTCCTCCCGCCCCTTGACGTCTCTCCCTCGCCTTCCTCTAAGCCACCTCGGTACAGCAGGACAGCCCGGGTGCCGGAACCCACAGCTCTCCTTCAGATCCCACCCACCCGCTCACAGCCCCCTCCTGCTCTGAGCCTCAGTTTCCTCATCTGTAAAGTGGGGCTTGTGAGGGGACATGGGACATGCCTGCCGAGTGCCGGGGCTCAGACTCTGACCCGCTCTGACTGGGCCTGGCAACCTGCTCTCTGCGGGAGCCCGTGAGGACCCTGCCATGGGGCCTCTGCCCAGGAGATGGCCCCGGGCACCTCAGGGACCCCCGGGCTATGAGCCAGGGGTCTGCTGCAGCCCCCGCTGAGCCAGCCTTGGATGGGGGCCACATACGAGGAGTCCCTGTGGCTCAGGGTGTGCACTGTACAACGTACAATGTCAGCAATGCCTCCACCTAACAAGAAACCACTGAGGCTAAAAACGGCGAAAACAGACAGAAGACACAAATTGCCTTTCCTCTCTAAGGGGATGGACCCCACTGTCAGCCATGTACCTCGCTCCTCATCCAGGGCCTCCAGGGCTGTCACCAGCCAGCACAGTATCCCGTAGGTGTGGACTAGGTGACAAATGTGAGCCGCTTACCTGGGCTCATGTTGTTGGGATGGAGTGTAGAGTAGAAAGCACGGAGTGGATGCACTAAATATGTGACAGAGAAGGACCCACAGCAGCAGGTTCCTGTTACAGATCGGGTGACTGGTCACAAACCATCCCTCACACGTGTGGGTACAGCAGTGAACCCGTGTGCACAGCCACGGCAGGGCCCGTGTGGGTACAGCAGTCACCCCGTGTCTGCAGCCATGGCAGGGCCCCACAGGGACTGGTCATCTCTGTGCCCGGCTGGAAGTGCCTGAAGGCTCGCTCAGTCACATGCCTGCTGGGCGATGCTGGCTGTTTGCCAGGACCCGCGTGGGGCTACAGGCCAGATGCCCCCACGTCCTCTTCTTGTGGCCCGGGCTTCCTCACCGCGTGGTGGCTGGTCCTGGGGAGGGTTCGTCCCAGGGAGAGGCAGGCCGAAGCTGCATCCTCTCAGGAGCCCCCGCTTAGCAGTCTCCTAGCTCTTGTGATTTCGAGGAGCGTCACGGGCCCGCCCAGGTTCAAGGGCAGAGGAAAGAGCCCTCACCTCTGTTGGGAGAGGGGCAAGACGGCCATCTGCGGAAAATATAATCTGCCCCGCTCCCCCAGCACCTCCACCTCAACTTGTTGGGTGTTCTTTACTGCGACGCGATTTCAGTCTTCATCCTCAGGGTCTCAGGGCGTGGGGGGCTGCCTGATGGGGCTGGGGCATCCTCGTCGGGACGGCATGTAACCCAAGCTGCATCCAGGACTTCCTCTGCGCTCCCTCCACTCCCTGCCCCACCCTCAGGCCTCCTGCCATCCCCTGGCCACTGTGTCCAGGGGCTCTTTGCCTGTTAACTCAGTGGCACTGGACAGGTGGTCGTCTCAGCCCCACTGCAGCAGAGCCAGGACTGTGACCCCAGTAGACATGCTTCTCCCTCGGGCAGTGACTCGGGCAGGCCCTGGGCTGGAAATGCCGTGACTTGGGGAAGGATGGAACTTGAGAGGCACAATCTCTGTCACTCTGGCTGAGGGAGAAGGAGCTCCAGCCCATGCCCATCCTGCAGGACGGTGGCCCTCCTTGAGGCGGGTGCTCCTGGTGGCGTCTTCAGGAGCCCTCTTCACTGTGCTCAAGGCTTGCTGCTCCAGGTGACGGGCAGACCAGCAGATCCTGGGCATCAGGTGTTACTCCGCTTTTTTGGCTTTGAAAGATTTCTTGGTTGGAAGATAAGAAAGGCTGTGAGGTCTTAGGCATAAAAGTTCTTCAAGAGAAGTGGCCGCTGTCCCCAAGAGCTCAGAAAACACCCATTAGTCTTTTCAGTATGTTTAAGCATGTCTCCAGCCACACACACCCACCCATCCATCCATCCACTCATCCATCCATCCATCCACCCACCCACCTATCCATCCATCCCCCATCCTCTCATCTATCCACACGTCCATCCATCCATCCATCCACCCAGCCATCCATCCATCCCCCTACCAACTACCCATCCATCCACCTACCCATCCATGCCCCATTTATCCATCTATCCATCCACCCACCCAACCATCAACCCAACCATCCATCCATCACTCTATCCCCTACCGTCCACCCATCCATCCATCTACCCATCTGCTCATTCGCCCAACCGTCGCCCCACTATCCATCCATCCATCCATGCCTTTATTTTCTTTACAGCTGCATGTTCTAAGTGCTCCCTTCTTACCTGGGCTTGGCTCAGGAGGTAAACCAGGACTCCTGCCCACAAAAAGCTCCCAATGTGGTGGGGATTTCATACATGGGAACAGAGGAGCCACACTTGCTGTGGGAGGCACAGTGGTAGAAGCACACAGGAACAAAGGTGACATGGAGCAGTAGCCCTGTGCTCTGGCTGGGGTCTAGGTTGGCTTCCAGAGGTGACATCTGAGCTGCAGGCAGGGCAGGAACACATGACCTCCTTCCAGCCCAGAGCCGACTGGCAGCCCAGCGACATCAGAGGTCCGGGGCCAACTTTTGACCTGACATTTTTACTCCTCCCTTTAACCAAATGCCTGCTCCCTTCCCTGACAAGCATCCGATTTAAATACCCAAATTGTTTACTCGCTGAAATCAGTCGACGAGGGGCCAACCATTATTTGGGATTCAATTGACTATGATACACTGTCTCACAATCGGAGCTCGAACGGATTTCTTTAATTTATTTTTCTCTTAATGTTCTCCTCCGCTGGTAATTCCGAGCCTAATTGTCCTCGCGCTTGTCCTCAGCAGCTGGAGGGTAATGGACTGCTACATCCACGGTGGCCAGGCCCCCCGAGCTGCCGGGCCTTTGGGGCTCTCGGTCCCACTTCCCTTTGTCCTCCCTCAGGCTGCCCACGCCTGTGGTCTGAAGTCCCCACAAAACATGTCGCCCGCGAGGAGGCCACACCATCCACGCTCTGATCCGGTGGGCTCAGCGCAGGGCCGGTCCGGGAGGCCCTGCTGCTGCCCGGCTAGGAGGGAGGCGGCGGGAGGCCCCTTCCAGCTCTGAGGGCCTGTGCTTCTGCTGGGTGCTCCTGAACAAACCTCTGCTCCTCTCTGGGCCTCAGTTTCCCCATCTGTGATGTGGGCCTGAGAGCCTGGGGCTCCTGCAGTGGTGACATTCTGTGTACGATCGGGTGAGAGAGAGCTGTGGCCTCTGCGCCTATCTCATCAGTGCAGCTGGACGCTGGGTTGTGGCCTTCTGGGCTACTGTCCCCTCTCCATCCCTCCACCCTCAGTGTCCCCATGTTGTCCCGCCTGGAGAACCCTTCCTGTTCTGACGCACAGCCACAGCCGCCTGCGAGACGCGCCCTCCGCTCGTCACCTTCCCCACCTGCAGCTCCAGCGGGACTGTCCGCTCTGGAGTCTGTTCCGGGGGGCCGGCTCCACGCCAGCCATGGGCCAACACGGCGAGCAGGTGGGAACCAGCCCCAGCCATGCTTTCCAGACAGGACAATGAGGCTCAGAGCAACCAGACAGGGCTGTGACCTTGCCGAGTGCCAGCTGCTGGGCAGCACGGGAGCTGGGGCGGGGTCCCGGAGATGGGTGGCTGTACAGGGGGCCTTTTCCCCTCTGCCCCCACCCACCTATGGAGCACCTGCCTCCTACCTCCTCTTCCCCCAGGCACCCCCGGAGGCCTGGTGGGGCAGGGAGAGCTTCCCAGAGCCCCTCACCCCACCCAGAGGGGCGGGCACATCCCACCCAATGAGGCCATGGAAGGGACAGGCGTCGTAGTCTCCCCAGGGCTGAGGCCTCAGCACCCAGGCAGCCAGGTGCTGACTCCTGCAGGTGAGGCCCCAAGGCCCGAGAGGCCAGAGCCCACGGCCACCCCCTAAACATGAAACAGAAAGTGTTCTGTGTGTGGGTGTGTATGCATGTGCGTGTTCGTACGTGTGTCTGCATCTCTGTCTGCGTGTGTGTCTGCGTCTCTGTGTGCACGTGTGTCTGTGTCCACGTATGCGTGTGTGTCTCTGTGTGCACGTGTGCGTGTGCGCCGAGGGCTCTCCTCAGAGCCTGAAGGAAAGGTGTCCTGGCCCAGCCCGGCCCACCCCGATGCCTGGGACACCTGAGGCAGTTCACGCCCCTGTCGGGCCTCAGTTTCCCATCTGTGATGTGGGGTGTGGATAGGGATGTCTGACCAGATGTGACCTGACCCTGACACAAGTGTGGGGCAGGGGGTTTGTCACCTGCCTGTGACAGACGAGGGCCCCGAGGCGTGGGAGCCCCAGCTGCGCTGGCCCAGAACCCGGCTCTGCCTGCAGCGCTCCCTCCCGCCGCCCGCCCTGGCACCTGGGAGATGAACAGCTTCCTGGGGCCCCCGAGTGGATTTATTTGGCGGCTGGGGAATAGATGTGTCCATATATTAGGTACCCAATAACTCCATCCTACATCACCTCTGCCTGAAAAATCCTTGCACGATGGTGATTTTTTTGCTATTTTGGGATATAGATCCTTGCAGAAGCCCAGATGCCATTTCCACTCTGGGCGGCACGTCTGCGAAAAGGAGAATCAAGAATAGGGGAGCGAGAAAGGGGGAGGGACGAGCGAGAGGGAGCCCCAAGCCGAGCCTGGCCCTGGGAGCTCAGCCCCAGAGCCTGCCACGAAGATCCAGGCTGGGGGGTGTCGTCCAGCCCATCCCCTCTGGCCTCACTGGAGCCACCACAAACGAGGTCAGCCGGGCGGTTGGAGCCGCTGGGCTGGGAAACCAGCTGAGGAGCCAAGAGAGCACCCGAGGGCGTGGCCGCAGCCGGGCATGCACAGGCTCTTGTCCAGTCGCTCGGGTTTCTTCCCCCCAAGATATGCCAGCTGGAGGAGACAGCACCCCCATCACTCATGACCCCGATGAAGTCCTGTCTTGCTTTGCCGGGTGTCTGCGCTGGCTCTCAGCCTGCAGGCCACCTGCGGGTGGATGGTCGGGTTCATCTCAGTGAAGGTGGCCGGAGCACAACCCAGGGTCCTGACCCTGGGTTCAGATCTGGCTCTGTGTCCTTCTGACGTCTCAACCTTGGGAAAGCCAGTTTCTTGACTTTGGGTTCTTTATCTGTAAAGTAGGAAAATAATAGCTTTCTCTAAAAGTTTTGAGAATTTAGGTAGGTCCTTGATAAATAAACGTGGCACCGTCAGCCCCTCCCTGTCAGTACTGTGATGGACTGGGCCGCCCGCAGGTGGTGAGCACCCCGTCACTGGAGCAGGCGAGTGCCCACCGTGCCCTCAGGTGTGGGAGACTGGAAGAGAAGGTCTCTGAGGCCCTGCCAAGTGGAGATGAGAACAGGACCCCAGGGGCAGAAGTGCCCCACTGCGTGCTGAGGACCAGGAAGTCGTCCTCGGGGTCCCAACTCATTGCCGTGGGAGGGAGGCACCTGCTTGGTGCTCCTGCCCCGAGCTGCGGTCGAGCGGCTCCCAAGTGGGGCTGCAGCGCCATGAGATGCCAGGGAGCCGGAATTCAATTACGCACCAGGTGTTATGTATGTGGCGCCCTGTGAATGCATTGATCCCTCGGGGTGACAGATCGCTTATGAACTGGGTAATAGACCAGCTTGTAAATGAAATACATCGGGCCGTGCAGGCAGCCGGGTGGGTATCGGCTTGAGGGAACAGGGCAGATTTACGAGTCTGGGAGGATGTCTTTCAGGCAGGGAGGCCTGGGCGTTGGCTGTTCACCTGGCACTGTTGCCGCTGTTGGATTTGCAACTGGGCCCTGGGAGAGCCGGGGAAATCCCACTTCGTAAGGGCTACATGTTCCAGGGACTTGCCAGGGGTTACCTGGGTCCCCTCTGATGACCCTCACACGTAGGAGTCCAATGGCATCATCACCCCTCTGCAGTTGGGGCAAGTCATGCTCAGAGAGGTTAAGTGGCTTGCCCTGTGTCACATAGCAAAGGGACAAACAAGGGTTTCAAAACCAGACAGACCAACTTGTGTTGACTTCCCAGGCATCTCTCCTGAACTAGGTAAGGGGGACAAGCAGGAGTGAGGCCCCTCAGAGGGGCCTCAGCTTGGTCCCAGTGCTGGATCTGTGTGACCTTGGCCTCTGCATACTTCGTACCAGGACAGGGACCCTGTGCAGAGAGTCAGGAGGGAGATATCCAGGAGCTCAGCTTCGGTGTGCCCGTGGGTCTCAAACACAGAGACGGCACAGGTGGGAGGCCCCTGGAGTCAGAGCTGGGGGCCTGCGTGGGAGGATTAGGGGGTGTGCTGCAGAGGTGTGCTGGGGACTGTCGTGCTGCTCACAACACTTGGTTGACTGCAGCTGTTCACAAGCTGAGGGCGGGAAGACCACAAGGGGTGAACAGAGCAGAGCCGGGGCCCAGCGCACAGGCTGCTCAGGGATGAGCTGAGGGAACGAATGGGGTGAGGGTCAGGGAGAATCCCCATCCGGGGGATCGAGACGCACTTGGGTGAGAAACGGGGGTTTAAGATTCAGTGCGTGACGGGGGTCAGGGTTCAGAGTGTGAGCAGGGTCAGGGCTCAGTGTGTGACCAGGGTCAGGG